>NW_018736119.1:0-30554 GCF_002204515.2 Aedes aegypti
GTTTGGAACGAAGACTGCGCAAAAATCCAGACTTGTACGACAATGTTCGAAAACAAATTGCGGAATATCAAGAAAAAGGATATTCTCATAAAGCTACAGAAGAAGAACTGCAACGATTCGACCCTAGACGAACGTGGTTCTTACCCTTAGGGGTGGTATTGAACCCCAAGAAACCCAACAAAGTGCGGCTCGTTTGGGACGCCGCTGCTACAGTGGACGGAGTATCGCTCAATACCATGTTGATGAAAGGTCCTGAACGAGAGGTGGCCATCACAGCGGATGTGAAAGAAATGTTCCACCAACTTCTGGTGCATGAAGAAGACCGCAGTGCTCTGCTGTATTTGTGGCGGAATTCTACTGAATCGGCTCTTGACACGATGGTTATGGATGTGGCAATATTTGGCGCCTCGTGCTCACCCACACAAGCACAATTCGTCAAGAACCTAAATGCTAAGGAATACGAACACCAGTATCCCAGGGCGGCAATTGCGATAACTCGGCGACACTATGTGGATGACTATTTAGATAGTGTTGATTCCGTAGATGAAGCTGTAGAACTCATTACACAAGTCATGGAAGTTCATGATAAGGCTGGCTTCCATATCCGGAACTGGATCTCTAACAAGGAGGACGTTATGAGAGCAATAGGTGAGGTTCACCCTACAGTAGTAAAGACTTTGACTCCAGACCAGGAATGTGGCGGCGAACGATTGTTGGGAATGATATGGCGACCGAGAGAGGATATATTTTAATTCACCTTGAATTTTCGTGAAGATTTGAAAGACATTCTGGCCGGTGACGTCATTCCAACGAAACGACAGTTGCTTAGAATAGTTATGAGCATTTATGACCCATTGGGACTAGTTTCAACCTTCGTAGTTCATGGAAAGATAATGATTCAAGAAGTATGGCGAAGTAAGACAGGTTGGGATGAAAGGATTCCTACACCCAAAAGTTACTTCTGTCATACTTGGCGGTTTTCGCGTCTATTGATGACGGAAAAGTGTTCTTTCGAGCGACATGACAGAATACGGGTGTCAATCCGATGACGGGACAACCCGTCATCTATTCGAGGCAGTTTTTTCTGGTTGCATACATGTTAAAACTTGCATTAGTATGATTATCTTTATCGATCACCCAATACATGCCACATAATGCATCTGTATTGGTGAATGTTGTTTTTGTATGTGTTGGTGAATAAGAGAGAACTCGTATATTATTTGAGAAGGGTCCAACGACTTTTTGTAAATCAACCTGTATCAGCTTCCATAGGTCATTTTGCAAGCGACCATGGCAAGCCGAAAACCGTTCTCAGATTCCTTGGAATTGTTTTAAAACAGTACCGCTTTACAAGGATGGAATAAGGACAAATGATACAGAAGATAATACAGGTAGTTTTACAAAAAAAATATAGGCCCCCTCTCAAATATTATACGAGACTTCTCGAAACGTGCGACAACCTGTGGAACGTGGACCATTCCACGAAAGTGCATAATAAAAATGACAAATAAAATTGTGTTCGGGTGCGACTTTGATATCGTCCCCTTAATGCTACAACTAGATAACTCGAAAATCAAAATTTTGGGATGTGCCACTTTGAAAATATGACCGTTTTACAAGGTGACGGTTAATCGCAGAAGATATGGTTGAAAAATAAACTTTAACTTGTGTATTTTGAATCACACGCTTATGAGCTGTAGGTATTTTACAGATCTAATAAATAAAAATGTTTTGGCATATTGAAGTCAAAAATTTCAAATTTCGAGTTATCTAGTTGTAGCATCAAGGGGACGATATGTGTTGGTGATTCCGATGTTTGTTGTCATTTTCGCCTTCGCGGTGTTCCGCCGGTTCCGCCATCAAAAATCTTACAAATTTCCTGTAAGAATATCTCCAATGTATTCCAGGCGTCGCTTGCAAGATACTACTTGGTCAGATGATGTCACAGACGGGACAAAAAGGTTGAAGGTAAGGCCGTCCGATCAAATTAATATCGTTTGTTATTAGCCGGTGTCACCCAGATGTTCGACAATCACAAACCATTGTCGCCTTAAATCTCAACAACCCGGAAGATTTGTTTGTTCTGTTCAAATAGAATCGTATCGATTTGCAAAAGAACATCGACAGCAACCTTGCCTGATTTTTGGCCAAGGAACCGATATCGATCCGTGCAATTGTATTTAGGGGAACTAGGTGTAAAATACGCCAAGGTAATATTTTATTTTTCATTTTTATATTAAATGATGGGTAGGTGTTCCGGTATTTCGCCACACAAAAATTATATTGCCGTTTTATGACACAAATAAGCTTTCAAATGGTACAGAAACATTCTTAGAAACTCCAATTTTGAAAAAAAAGAAAAAAAAAAACAATTTGGGCTTAAAATGTGTGCACTTTTGCAATTATTTTATCTTCAACCAGAAATCAACTAAGGTGGCATATATAGAATCAAAATTTAAAACATTGCACAAGTAGGGTAGGCATGCCAATAGTGGAGATACTAAGCACGATGAACTTCATTTAATTGCCTAAATTCAAGAAGTGTATTTAATGTACATGTTTATGTTGTAACGCGAGGTAACGACCATTGACTTAATGAGAAAAATGATTTTCATCGCAGTAATCCACGGCATGTCAGTGAAAAATAATACCTCCACTATTGGTACACTGTTCCTTTAGTTGCGGTATATTTTTAATTTGTATTCCTTCCTTTAGTTGCGGTATCCGTTGTTTTCTTATGCGATCCTCCACTATAGGAACACTTTACCGCAACTATTCGTACAAGAAAGTAAAGGTTTAGCAATTTTAGTGATATTTCATCAGTTTTGAAGCAATTCGAACGCTCGTTTTAGCTATTCCGTGTATCAAAAAGCCAATACGTCGATTGGCAGTGTCGGTTATGTGGCTAAGTAATAGAATCAGTGAAAACGGCACTGCCGTTATACGCATAATTGTCCCATGTTTTCCAAAATATGCAATCGAGAAAAACGCGTTTAAAAGATTTTAACACATTTAGGCCTCGTATTGACCAGGTGTGTGGTAAATTGAATTGAAATCTTCACAATAGTATAAAGAATAGCGTGTTTATTAGAGTCAAGAGTTTGTATTATGGGAATTAGAAGTAAATTTAGCTACGAATTTCAAAGTGGACTGTTATGCCTAGAAATACGGGGTTTTATGGTGAATTTCTACGCATAACAGTCCCACTGAGAGTAGGGACCAATTATGTGCCTAAACATACTGCTGTGGAATGACCGTTCTTACGTTTAGATTGTACCGAAATGTAGAGGACGTATATCTTCAAGACTATGTTAAGGCACCTAATGAAGGCTCAAGTGACATGTGCCATACGGAGCCATGTGTGGAGAAGTGAAAAAAAAAAACGATTTTACAGTTTCCAAATTTTGGGATGGAAAGCAAAGTTTTCTGTATGTGTGAAAGTGAGAAAATGTATGATTAGTGAAAGAAGAGTGGATGAGTAAGTAAGAGAGTTTATAAGATGTAATAAATTCCTAAATCGACTCTTCCAGCTGCAGGCTTGACAGGAAACTCATCTGCGAATTCAAGCTTAATCTGCCGAGTAAATATTTAACTCAAAATTCACGACAATATCTCACACGATTTGACATTTCTTTGAATACATCTGCAATACATCTCATGATATTTTTTGATACATCGCAAATTAAGTTTTAGAACCACCAACAATATTTGCAACTTGCACCGAAGAGCCAACTATGCGGAATAACCCAGTATGTGGCTTAGGTCATCCTATTCTTCTTTTGACATGACTTTGACCTCGTCTTGACTTCATCAAGTTTGATATGTCGCAAGATAGGTCTCAAGACCGCCAATATAATGGCCTACTTCTTCTGGGAACAGGGTATCCAAAACAACCTGGGTTATGTTATCAAGTCATCCAGGGAACCTTTGAATTACCCTTCTTTTAGCCTTGATGTGAATTTATGAAGTTTTGATGTTGCCAGCTAGGTTTCAGAACCGACAGTTTAGATGCCATTTCCCCCAGGGAAACCGGGAATTCAGAACAATCCGACATGTGGTCAAGTCATTCAAATACATTTGAACCACCTGTAGACCTAATTGGCAAATTCATGAAAATTTATATGTCGCAAGCCAGGTGTCAGATTCGCCAATATAATGGTTACTTCCACCAGTGAACCGGTATTCGGACCAACCCAGCATATGGCCAAGTCATCCAAAAAATGGTCGAACTATTTTTATTTGCTTTGCTTTACTTGGTTGCTAAATTATGAAGTTGAATTGTCGCAAGCCATGGACTTGAAATTAAAGTAATTACTGATTCTTCAAGTGGGATTATTTCAGTATTCCTCGTGATGAATACATAAAACGGGTTGTGTTCCACATGGGATGTAAAGTCAACGTAACAAGATGTCAAAACGATTTTTCACAAACACCAGCTAATTCAAAACTCACAACTGAATATTTTGTCAAGATTAGCGCAGCGAATTGTATAGTGTGACAGTTATGCGTAGAAATACAGTAGTGGACAGTTTATGCGTGGAAATTCAACAATGGGACAAATTGACTTGGTTTGCTTTTCATTGATTTTCCGAACAAAGTAATTTTTGATAAGTGTTTTCTAAAACTATACGTAAAAACAAACTGTTGAATGACAAAAAGTCAAAATGCACAAAAAGTAACATGGGACAATTATGCGTATAACGGCAGGGCACTACCGCAACTATAGGAACACCCACAAACTAAGGGAACACTTACCCTAGTCTAGTATTCGCCACCCAAATTTTCAATACCAAAACAAAGTTCCTGACCAACTCTTATATTTGTCCTGCTAAACATGGATTAACCCGTATAGGCCTGAGTGAAAGCAAAAATACTGAAACCCTCACCGCTTAGGAGAATTCTTAACGGATTCAAATGATTTTTTGTCAGTTTACTGGCCCACATATCTAGTTTCTAGAAGTGGCCAGAGGAACTCGGAAATATTCCTGTGGCCGGAGTTATTCCGGTGGATCACTGGGTCAAGTCGGGTAAAAAAGGGCTATTTTTTGGACATGCCAAGTTACATTTATTTATTTGCAATGACAATCATTTGAATTTGCATAAATCACTAAGATTCTGATATTCAACATTATAAATGAAGAGTTTTGCACCGTTTAAAATTATACCGGATGTGGCCATTCGGACGTAATGCCCGGAAAGAACCGGTTATAGATTTGTTGGATTACTAAACCGTTTCAATTCTGCGAAAAGTAGAAATCAAACATAATTGTAACCTGAAATGCGTTCCAATAAGTTTGGAACAGATGTTCAGATACAAATTGGCCACTTTATCGTAGTGTCGGGGACATATTGTTAGAGATTGTGTTGTTTCATCCACTCGTTTCACTTTATCGTAAGTTTGAGGCGTCCCGGGACCCGAAAATGATCATTTGTAGGATTTATCAAATGCAGAACTCATAGTTATCCAATTCAATCGTTTCTCAAAAGGTTACACTGATGCATTTTTCTTAAAATTCCGACATGTAGTGGCCCCATTATAACAGATTCCGGGAAATTATCTGTGACTTGAAATTTGCCTACCTCCAGGGGCACAAACGCACAGTACCCTTCTCACCCGACCTGACCCAGTGATCCACCGGAATAACTCCGACCACAGGAATATTTCCGTGTTCCTCTGACCACTTCTAGAAACTAGATATGTGTGCCAGTATACTGACAAAAAATCATTTGAATCCATTAAGAATTCGCTGAGCGGTGAGGGTTTTTAGTATTTTTGCTTTCACTCAGGCCTATACGGGTTAAAAGCTATCGTTTACTGTGTTGACAGTTATCAAAGTCATTTGATTTATTTACAGAAAATGTTTTTTTTAGGTGGGCAAATACTGATACACCTCTCATATAATTAACTTTCTTATTTGTTGAATTTATGGTATACAGTATTGGACAAAACATTTGCAACTTTTTTGATTTTCAATACAAAATGACCAACTTGGTAAGCTATATCTCAGTTATTTATGGACCGACTTGAATGAAATTTTGGCAGAACATCAGACATAACTTGAATAACATATATTTTTGAGTGATTTTTCCAATCACCTGTTCAAAAGCAGTAACGGTTTGACTAAAGTGAATTTTATTAAATGACAACAAAACATTTTTTTAGGAATAGCTTCATGGTATTTTCAGCAAAGTTGTAGATTTTAACGAGATGAACAAGTTTGCTGAAGACAGTTTTGTGTAGGACTGTCAGATTTTGGGATAAAGAGTTTTGTATTTTTCGTCGAAAATTACACTTTAGTTAAACCGTTATAACTTATAAACTTGTGATATGAAAGATTAATCAAAAATATATGTTAATATTTCAAGTTAAATCTTATGTTCTGTGGAAATTTCATCCAAATCGGTCCATAATAACTGAGATCTAGTTTACCAAAGTTGGTCATTTTGTATGGAAAATCAAAAAAGTTGCAAATGTTTTGTCCAATACTGTACATGTTTAAGGCGAAGTAGGCCGTCACGAAAATGTCTACGCGTCGTTAATGATTGTTGCTAAATCAAGTCACAATTTTGAGTTGATGTAAATCGATTGGTATGCACTGACGCAACCAAAAAAGTATCAGCATACTCTCTGCACTTTAGCGCAAATAGTGATACTTTTTCCGGAACAATATGAGCTATGTGGATCACTTTCTATTTGGATTTGAATTTGCGAGCTGCAGTGTTAACATGGCTGATGAAACGAATGACGGGGCTACTTAACCTTAAATTGACCAAATAAGAACTTTTTCCTATGTTGACATTAGATGGTCCATTGAAAACTTGTTTTTTGGCTACAACGTATTCAATTCTAATATATCATCAAAGTGGTCTATAAAACCACTATCAGCTTTTGAAAAATGCGTGATCTGGTGAGTGAAGGAACTCGCTATTTTTTTCCATTCTTGTTGTTTTTCTTGTAAAATTCGCTTCGATTGCTAATATCTCTGATTGGGGCAAACATAAAAATATCTTGTGATGACATTCAAAAGATAAAATTAATTTCTACATTAAGGTAAAAGCACTAGTTTACGGCCTACAAGAATACTGTGCAATTTTCGGATTTTCATACAATGTAGGCCAAAATCGTATGAATGGGTTGAACATTAAATTGCTCTTCCCTTATATTTAAAAAATACGGATGTGTTATTTTTGTTATTCTAAAAAAATGAATAACAAAGAATTATCAAACACAGTTTAAAGGCTTTTGAACTGAAATAGATGATTTTTTAACTTGAAAGATTATGTTTTTAAGTTCTGAAAGTCGTTCTACTTTGATGAGAAATGTAGAAAACACAACACAAAAGTGAATCGACCCTTTTGATCGATTGGGTCTACTCATTTTATAAAATAAAAATGAATCATGTATTCAACAAAATAAACGAAATTTATAACAATTTTCGAATGAAAATATTTTTGTAGCAGCTACTTTAACTATTCATCACATACCCGAATTGTTCCCACTATGATAAATCCAATATGAACCCTAGCAAAATGTAAGCCCTCTTCCAAAATTGTCGGTACAGATGAATCTGGACGTTCACTTATTTTCGAGTGTCGACTCTTTTAAATGATTCGTGAGTGAGTTGCCTATCTCTAGTGGCAATACAGTCAACTTTCCATTAAAGAGACCATCGAGTAAGGAAGGTGTCGAATAACAGAACACAAAACCAGTGAAACAGCGATCCAAGGGATCATGGCTACCATGAAAACAAACTCTTAGTTTGGTTATATAACTCAATATCGACATATGGGATATTGAGTTACAGAGAATTAGCTGTGAAACTATTTTATAGATTTTAGCACATGAAAATGAAATATTAGACAAAATCGGTCTTCTCCAAAATGGTCTCTAAAAATGTAGCTTGGGGTCGTCCATAAATGACGTAGCTTTTTAGGGGAGAGGGGGTCTTCACGAATTTGTGACGAAGTGTGACGAGGAGGAGGGAGGGGTCCTAGCTAGTGGACGTAGCATTTTGAATCAAGTTCGTTAAAGGAAAGGCGCTGAAAAAAATTGCATACAATTGTTTTTTTATGAAACTTTTTTTTTACTTATAAACTTGAGTTATAAAATTATGCTTAAGCTTCAAAACATTCATATGACAAGGTTGAAAAAATATCTATGAAACTTTATGATTTTCTTGATAAATGCAATCAAACAGATGTTTTGAAGCTTTAAATAATTATGTGAATATTATATTATATTCGTGTCCAAATTATAATCTTATGCATAAACAAAATAAGTTTAATAAATTGATTAAAAATCAATGCTCTAACTACTTGGAGTACATTTTTTTTGCAATTTGTTAACATGACATAAAGTCAGCCGTTTTTCTGTTGGGGCTTTATTTCTTCAAGAAAATAAAATATGCTCTTCTTGGCAAATATTACATTTAAAGCAATATATTTATTCTGTGAATTATGCCTTCAATGTTGCAGGAGATCTCCACCCAATCAACTCATCATTTGATACATCAATGCTCTTGATGGAATAGTCTGAATATGAATGAGGATAATAGATTCGAGTTTTATCAAAATTGCCCTATCATTAAATTTTGTAAATAACTCAGTAATTTGAAGAATTTTTATTATTTACGGTTTTATTATAGGTTGTGTAAGATTATTTCAGTATGGAAACGATAATGAAAATCAACTGAAAAATTTATAGAGATTATTGTATTTGTATAATAATCGCTAAAATTTTCTAAACATTCCAAATATTTCAAGTGTAATCTTTTATGTATCTGGCCACTGTTTGCTAAAATGATTTGAAATTGGATAATATTAACGATGATTCATTTCAAATTAATATATTTTCTTGATCATCTTCATTGAAATCTATTTCCTAACAACGAATAATTTAAAAAAACAATCCTCTAATATAACGAAATTTTTGTTCAACATATGTTAAAATATATTGGACCCTAACTCGACAGTAACGAGCTTCATCAATCCAATCAAAATTCACATTTTTATAGTAAACTTGTTTTTTATGGTAAGAACAGCAAAAGTAATATAATTTAGCCTATAAGAAACTGGAAACCAAAACCAAGGAAAATGTTTATTTAAAACTTTTTCCAAATTACTTTTAAGCGCTACTGTATATCAAACTGTTAGATTAGATTATCCTTTCATTTCAGTCAGTAATTAATATCAAACTTCTCAATTCAAATTTTTTTGTTTCAACCCAGTCACTAAGAAAAACACATAAAAAATTAAGGGGGGGGGGGTGCTTGCTATGCTACGTATTTTCCAGGGGGAGTACCAGCATTTGTGACGAAATGCTACGAGGGGGGAGGGGGTGTAAAAAATCAGTGAAAAAATGCTATGTTATTTATGGACGGCCCCTATTATATTTAGTGTTATCTGAAACTAAGATGGTCCACAATACAGTCGAAGCTGGTTATAGCGACATTGCAAGAGACCGTTGTTATACTGAGATGTCGTTATAAAGCAATTAGATGTCGTTATGCTCTATATGGGGCACAGATAGCCGTAGCGGTAAACGCGCAGCTATTCAGCAAGACCAAGCTGAGGGTCGTGGGTTCGAATCCCACCGGTCGAGGATCTTTTCGGGTTGGAAATTTTCTCGACTTCCCAGGGCATAGAGTATCTTCGTACCTGCCACACGATATACGCATGCAAAAATGGTCATTGGCACAGAAAGCTCTCAGTTAATAACTGTGGAAGTGCTCATAAGAACACTAAGCTGAGAAGCAGGCTCTGTCCCAGTGGGGACGTTACGCCAGAAAAGAAGAAGAGATGCTCTATAAGAAGAAGAAAACAATCATAATATGTACTAGAACAATTGAACGGACTCTAAAATGTCGTTATACTGACTACCAAACCATCGTAGGGTGGTCTAAGGTAAACATGTTTTTTTATAGTTTTTCTAATATCAACTTCTTGTCAAGGTCTATGAACGACTTATAAAAGTCAAGAAAACACTAATTTTGATGCAAAAGATTGTTGATATTTGTTTTATTCCCTGGGCAAATCATCTTGTGATCAGTTTGATTGCTGTCAGGTCTTTGACTTCACCACCTATACGACGTCTATTTATGAGAAGTGATTTGATTTTATTTGTGTTATTGCATTACGGATAAATACGTGGTCAAAACAGTTTCTTATTATTATTCCTTATATCAAATGATATTCCATGTTATTTCCAGGTTACTAGTTTAAAAAAAATCCAGGTTCAATAAATTCTCCAAAATACATAAATGATTGACGAATTTTTCATTTCAAATTTTCAGAGATAGGACTTCGGGTTTAGAAACGCTTAAGCAAAAAAAAAATCTAACGTAAAATGTTATTTTTTTCTCACTTTAATAAAATAAAAATATATGTTTGTTCTAAAAATGTTAAAACTGAGGGCCCCAAACGCAAAGGGGTTTTAAGTATTTTTTCTTCATACTTGCAAAAATGGAAGATTTCTCCTAATCAGAGTTGGGAAAATTCTGAAATTCACTCTACAGTAGCCAAGCAAAGCAAATCACAGTCAGCAAAGCCAGTGAAACTCACGCCCATCGCTGCTGTAGGCAAAAATCCGTGAAAATTACAAAACACCCGTTGCTAAGGGCAACCCAAAATTACCGTAGAAAAATGTTCTATTTCCTGCTGTATTTCCCGCATTTGGAGCCTTCAATGTCACTAACATAGGCTACTTGATGAGATTCACGTTTTTGAACTATTGTGCTGCTGGGAAGAGCCACGGGACTTTCTCGAAATTCAAGCCTACCATTACCATTCCCAGCACTGCTCCTAATACTTCCCAAACTCAACTAATAATATTCCCTCATAAACCAAAAGCTCTTTATTTGATAACTTCAAGTAGACATGTTGTTACGATGAGAGGGGTTCCAATAAATTGATCGGATAAAGTTAAGTATCTAGAGCACATAGGGTAGATAAGAATTTAACTTTCAAAAATCACATTGAGGGCATTCAAGCCAAATGTAACAAATATATAAAATGTCTGTATCCACTTAATAACAGAAAATCGAAAATTTGTCTTAAGAACAAGCTTTTGGTCTTCAAAAAAATGTTCAGGACATCCATGTTATATGCTGTACCAATATGGATTAGCTGTTGTAATACCAGGAAGAAAGCTCTGCAGAGGATTCAAAATAAAATTTGGAAAATGATTCTGAAGCTCCCTCCCTGATATACCATCAGTGCACCAGTGTCCGCTCATGTTCCAGTAGCCCGCTCACACTGAAAAAAGATAAGTTTACACTAAGTACATTTGAAAACTTTAGCCGCTATACGGTTTAAATCGACAAATTGAATCACACTGTGGGCATTTTTTTGTGTATTTACTCGAATTACCTTACTTTTTCAACTCGTGAGCGGGCTACTGGAACATGAGCGGATACTGGTACGTTGACGGTAGTATCAAAGAGTTACATAGAATGGTGTCCGGCCATTAGCCGAGTGCCATTTGGCCGAACGCCATTTTTCCTTTTTTTGATCATATGTTGTTCTTTGAAGAGAAAAGTATTCCCCACAATTGTTCGAATTAAGGTTTATATTACGTCCTTAAGATATCTCACACAAAATTTATTTTTTAGCACGAGGTTTAACTTAGATCAGATATCATTCTTCCAAAAATAGGATTGCAACATACGAACACGTTACGACAAATCAGCTCACTGTTCCTCCGTTGTTAAGAGAAAAAGCTAAAATTTAGTGTTAGCAAAAGCTGCATGTTTATGTGATTGCTTGAACTATGGAAAAATTTACTTAGAACGATTTTTGAGGGATCGAAGCAAATTGATCCTGCTGGCAGGTATTATCGCTAGCAGAGAATTAAACTTGCTTACATTAAGGACCCAAGTAACACCAAGCATTATAACATTGCACGTATTCTACTGCATATTAACAATACTGATGCGACATTGCTTTTATTCAACAAATTACAAGAGCTGTCAAGCAAAAGAGCACTAATGCTACATTACAAATGTATCAATGCATAATGTATCATTACTATATGAATGGCTTGGTTGCTTTATAAACATGTTTGCATTAGTTCGACTATATCAGGGCCTTTTTCCACTTTTAAACTACTTTTATGGTAGGCTTACGGCAATGCAGCTGCTTTATATAAACAATGATTTAATGCTCCATGGTTACTTGGGGATGTTCGTCTTTCAGTACTGACTGCTTCTTCAACTAACAGTGTAGATCAGATTATTTGTATATTAATGATGATTTATCCTTATTTAAGAACTTGCCTACCCAGCGTGGCTAGCCACGCTCTAACAAAATTTGAAAGCAGAAAGCTATGCACAATCTTTTAAAGATTGATAGTGTTTATGTTTAACTGCAAAATGACAACATGGACTAATAAATTTCTCTGTCCATAACTGTGAAAGTGCTCTTTAAATAATAAGATGAGAAGCATACTCTGTCCCAGTTGATGTGTAATGTTTGACGTAGAGGATAATGGTTATAATTTTATTAAAAGGAAAATAACCAACATTTTTCAAAATTTTCAAAACCAGTTTTTTTTGCTCAAAATTGAAGCAACGTTCAGGAAAATCTATCATTGCATTGCATTTGCCATCTGTAATACGATGATATATTTTCATAAAGATTTGTTTGAAATTGAGTGAAAAAACTGGTTTTTAATTTATGATGATTGAATGATGGATTCTTGAGCCTTAACATGACCCGATATTGACACGCATGATACTAATGACCGCCAAATCGCCTAAATTTATGCTCTGACCATACTCTATTGAGCACGTGGCTTTAATGCTGTTGTTTAGTATGTTTTAGTACAGAGATGAACCAGCCTCTGGCTGATTATCTCTCAAATAAAGATAAATAATAATAATAATAATGTTTTAGTCTCACTGTAAATATAATAAAAACTCTATTTGGCGGACAATATTCTGATTCAAACTCGTGTTTATAGGTTGGAATTGTTGAAACCCCTTCTGAATCACATATATAACCCCAACCCAATCCAAGTTCGACGGAACTACAATTTGCTGGAAGCTGGTTTATTTACTATTTGATCACCGAACAACACGTTTGAAAGAAGTTACACAAAATTGAG
Source organism: Aedes aegypti (assembly GCF_002204515.2). Lineage (NCBI taxonomy): Eukaryota > Metazoa > Arthropoda > Insecta > Diptera > Culicidae > Aedes > Aedes aegypti. The sequence continues at coordinate 13,103 of NW_018736119.1, forward strand.
AACGATTCACACAAAATCGAGCGTTTCAACCAGCACATCATGTTGAGATAATTATGATGATAACACTGAGAGGATTCTAAACATCTTGAAAGGATCCAGAAACAAATCTTAAAGGGATTCTGATGAAAACTCTGAGAGGAGCCTGATGATATTCCTGGCATGATTCTGATGAAAACTCCGAGATGATTCTGATATGAGTCCTGAAAGGATTTCGATGTAAATCCTAAAAAGATTTTGATGAGAATACTGAGAGGATTCTGATTAGGGGCCTTCCTTAGCCGAGTGGTTAGAGTCCGCGGCTACAAAGCAAAGCCATGCTGAAGGTGTCTGGGTTCGATTCCCGGTCCGTCCAGATTCTTTTCGTAATGGAAATTTCCTTGACTTCCCTGGGCATATAGTATAATCGTACCTGCCACACGATATACGAGTGCGAAAATGGCAACATTGGCAAAGAAAGCTCTCAGTTTATAACTGTGGAAGTGCTTTTAGAACACTACGCTGAGTAGCCTGCTCTGTCCCAGTGGGGACGTTAATGCAAGAAAGAAGAACTGAGAGGATTCTGACGAGAATCCTACGAGGATTTTGATGCTAATCCTGAGAGGATTTTGATGCTAATCCTGAGAGGATTCTGATGCAAATCTTGAGAGAATTGTGATTACAATACTGAATAGATTCGATTCTTATTACAATACATGAGAGTATTCTGACTCAGAATTTTGATGAGAACCCTGAGAGCATCCTTCGGAAAATCTAAAGGGGATTGTGATGAAAATCCTGAAAGGGTTGGGATGCGAATCTTGAGAGCATTCTGGTTAGAGAGCATTTTAATAAAAATTCTCTGCGAGATTAGCCACCCAAGTAACCAAATGGCAGTTTAATTTGCCCTTCGTTCTAATACAGGGCTATTGTACACTGTACAGCTTGCATGCCCTATATTAGCCGAATTAGCTTGCTAATGGTTACTTGGGCAGTCTCGGGCTGCAAATCTTGTTAATACTGAAAATAATAATGAGAATGCTTTTCGTTTTTTATAAACAAAATCTCTAAGTATTTCATCAGAATCCTCTCAGGTGTACAGGTATTCGCAACCCCCTATTATATACTTTTTAACACAAATACGCATAAATCATATTCTTAGTAGGTTACTATAATACCTCAATATTCGCTTAAAAAATAATAGAAATAAATGTCTTTAAAAAATTCATAGACATTATAACGCTGAAAATTATGGGTAGGTGCTCTTAGGGACGATTCAAATATGACGTCCATTGTTTTTCGGAATTTATAGACCCCCTTTGTCACGCTTTTTCCAATACCTTATACATATACTATCACACTTTCGTGGACCCCCGTATACATGTACATTTTCGTAGACCCACCCTTCCCCAAATGATAGACGTCATTGAATAACCCCTTATAGTGTAATAGCGCTCACATTTTTTTTTTAACAAAATGCGTTATCAGGGAGTGAAATATTTGAATGAATTCTTATGAGGAATCGACGTATGTGGCGATTTCAGAGAACAACATTAATAACATTGCGAATACTGGTGCATGTGATCCAGAATTCGTTATCCCAGGATTCAATACAAACTAGTTTTAACCCAGTATTTTTGTTTATTTTTCCCGTTAAACATGTATTTAATGCACGGATAAAAATCTGATTCCCAAATCATGATTTACAAGTCATGAAATTCATAATTTGGATAGGTCATGATACCAGGACCACAAATCATGGTTCCTGGAGTTGATTATGATTATGATTCCTCATATGCGTAACATTCAGAGTAACAACACTAAAAGGGGTGCATTGCATCATTTTATTCGTTTCAATCTCCTTCATTTCAACATGTTAAAGTGGTAGTGTGGTATGAGACGGGACTCTCAATCAGAAGGTTCTAGGTTCGAATCTCACCCTAGCTTTTATTTTTTCTATGTTGTCGTTCATAAACGGTTGCGCGGCTTATGATTTTGGGCATGTGATTCATGATTCCGAGCAATCCGCAACAAAAGCATAACGCGTGTGTTGCGTTACGGCAATTGGGTCCTAAAGCCCTGTCCCAATTTTAGTGCTAAACGCTTAAGTTTAGGCCAAAAACACATGTTTACTCAATTTTCTAATGTTTTCCGTTAATTTAAGCCCAAAAACATTTTTATTAGATTTTGTCACATCCTTTGGCTTAAACTCAAATTTTGGGTGTATTTTGTTTTCCGTGTCCCTTACGAAATGTCAGATAGGAACAACCCCAGTGGTCGAACTAAAACCCCTGTGGTGTTTTTGTCGACTAAGCGAACGTCAAACATGATCAAAAGTGTCAAGGTTCATTTATGGACCAAATTTTTAAATTAAAGTTTAAACATGATATAGCCATTATTTGAGCGGGAAAAATTGCTAAAGTAATTACAGTACCATGCTTTTTCGTGTTATTAAATAAAAACAAGATTTCATTACAAATTTTAGGACCCAATTTGACTCATGATATCATGAGCCATAATCTTGTTTTTGAATTCTGATTTCTACCCGTGTGCTTTCATTTAAAGTGATGACTGTTTCCATTCGACACCTACCTGACCTTAGAGTGATTTACCTGCATTATGTAGAAGATCTCCATCTTCGTCAGTCTTTTCCCTCGATTCGTCATGGCGTTCAGAGTTAACACAAATGGCACGAACATGTCCTCTGCAACTGCGTGTTGCCAGTTCTTTCAGGAACTTGCATGAAATCACTGACCTTTAATCACATAACATTATTTTTTCTATTATTTCTTCTGTAATTCGCACTAGCACTTCACTTATTTTCGTACTTTGAACAGTTGGCAAGATATTTATGCGCTTGATATTCTGGGCCCACTACTAAATTGAATTCAGACTTCCATTGCTTTAGTTTACATTAAAAATTACTTCGGAAGTTGTGCGCTGTTTTGAGTACGTATCAGATGGGCTGTACAGCACACTACCTCCTTACGACTTTTATATATAATGTATACTGCATCGTGTTGAAAAATGTCTAGAGTAACGTGCGAAGTTCGATTTTTGGCCAAGTTCGCCGAGTCGCAACTCGATACGTACACGGCGGAGTGTATAGATGCGCACTACAGCGAAGCGAGAGGCGACGCGACGAAGTTTATGATAAAAAATCGAGCGTCGCTCGTTGATCAACCCATTTTCGACGCAAAAAAGTAATTAATAAGAAATACAGCGGAAGTTGGGGAAGGTGGGGCATAGTAAGCATAGTAAAAATGAAATTAAATTGTTTTAGGTTCAGTACAGTCAACACTATCGTTTAATGATCGGTTGATGATTTTGAACGGAAAACAAAGTTACGAAGTTAAATGAAATATATGTTCGTTGGTCATATTTTTGCTTTACGCTATTAAAATCAGCTCTTAAGAAAATTGGAAGCCATAGTAATCTCTTATACGTTTACGGAACAAGTTGCAGAAAGATGATTTTTACAGCACGAGTCGTAAAAATCATCATTTTGTAACTTGTTCCGTTCCATGACAGATTTGCGTGATGAAACACAGCCTATTACGTTGAGAAATTGCAAAAAAAAATCTTTTAATACTACACTTCAAGGGTACATGAAATACGTTCACATTATTTAACACATCCATACGATGTTTTTTTTTTAAATAATAAACTCTTCAAACCGTATAGTAACGTTACACAAATCAAATCGTTTCATTCTCAACTTTTAGTGGACTGTTCAACAAAGACTTGTAAAGACATTTAAACCTTGCGTTACGGCTCTAACGAACTTATGACATTTTTCATACAAAGGGCATCACGAAGGGGGGAGTTGGTCGACAATTTCCAATCTTAGCGTTACGTAATAAATGATTGCTGCCCAAAACATGTTTCAGCCCAAAACGCACAATATCGAAAAACATTTCTTGCCATTTTATTTGAAAGTACGTTATAATGTAACATTAAAATAACCAAAAAGGCCGCTATGGAATGCATAGATAGCGCCACCGTAACCTTGTGCGTTTGTCAGAACAGCAATGCTGTCACAATGTTAAATCCCATATACAGTGGCGCCTTTGTTTCGATGCGGCGAGCACTTGCAAAAACTACCTCCAATGATCCATTGAAAAGCATACAAAAAGATTACGATGAAAAAACTTCAATGGAAAATGTAGGTATTCGCAAAATATATCTTTAAGGATGCACTATGCCCCACTTACCGCTAGTAGATCGGAAATGCTGGGAACTCGTAAGTTTGATTCATGCGCCTTTACCACACACATTTTATTTTATGATTTCACCTGATTCCAAACACTTGGGAACCCCGAAGGCTTTCCGATTTGCATCCTTGGTATCTTATGCATCGGATCTTCGGTGCCACAGCATATACCAATGCCTTTAAATACAATTAATCACACGCGAACCGGAATACGAAAAAAAAACAAACGATTTTCGTCAATTCAGTACGGAACGTTAACTCATTTTTCATAGCACTTATTGCGAAGCATATACCGTGCACGCATACGAAACTCGTGGCTGTTTTCCATATAGTGTTAGTGTTCGTGTGTTGGGTATAAAATAACATTCGAGCATATCTGATGTGTCATGATTATGAAATCGAGCAGTTTTCTCATTTATGTTTTATGTCTGGACACGTTCGTTTACAGTTAATGTGAGAGTGTACCGCTTAGACACTTTTCAGCACCATTGTTTAGGCGGAGTTTTGCGTCTATGATAGAAGGATTTTGCTCCTAAGCCACATGACAGGAATTCCGTCATTCGTTTTGTTTTGTGTGTACAAACATCCTCGTTCGTTGGCAGCAATGGCTGATTTGCCTACAGGGAATGGAAGAGATTGAAGTGCCACGTTGCTATTTTTCCGGCTATGAACGCTGCAGCTTTGATACGCTACAATTGCATATATTCGTGGACGCTAGTGCAGAAGCCTACGCTGCGGCGGCGTATTTTAGAATTGTCGATCGTGGAGCTGTTCGCTGTGCGTTGGTGTCATCAAAAACGAAAGTTGTACCTCTTCAGCCTTTGTCCACACCACGTGCAGAATTACTTGCAGCAGTTTTAGGAGCTCGCCTACGGAAGACGATCGAAGAAGGACACTCTTTGAAGGTAAGCCGAACAATTTTTTGGTGCGATTCCTCTACTGCACATACGTGGATTACGTCGGACCTTCGACGGTACAGACAATTTGTAGCGCTAAGAGTCAATGAAATCTTGAACTTGACCAAGCCAGAGGAATGGAGATGGGTTCCAACCAATCAAAATGTCGCAGATGAAGCAACCAAATGGGGGAAGGGGCCTTCGTTCACCTCTGATAGCCGTTGGTATCGAGCCCCTCGTTTTTTGTACGAATCCGAAGAATTCTGGCCAGGAGATCAGGAGTTTCGTATAACTGAAGCGGATGAAGAAGTCCGACCTGCTTATGTCAACAAACATTCCATAATGCAACCATTCGTTCACGTTGAGCGTTTCTCTAAGTGGGAACGCCTTGTCAGATGCGTAGCCTACGTGATACATTTCGTCAAGCGAATAGGACCGCAACGGAAAACGGCTACCTTGGACTCTACAGGAAATCTGTCAAAGGAGGAGCTTATAGAGGCGGAAAGAGTTCTGTGGAAATCGGTTCAAAGCGAAGCGTATCCCGATGAGGTCAACGTTTTGAAGTCAAACAGGGAGGTTTCACGTGAACAATTGAAGAGCGTGGAGAGAACTAGTTCATTAGTTAAGCTTTCGCCAATGATGGACGAGTATGGAGTTATTCGTATTAATAGCCGCTTGTCTGCTGCTGAATTTCTACCATTCGATACCCGGTATCCGATTATTCTCCCGAAGAACAGCTACATCACCCGCCTTGTGGTCGATTGGTACCACCGCCAGTACAAACATGCTAATGATGAAACGGTCATAAATGAGATTAGACAAAAGTTTCACATCTCAAGGTTGAGAGGAAGATTAGGTTTCGTCAAAAAATATTGCAATTGGTGCCGTGTCTACAAAGCAGTACCGATAACCCCACAGATGGCTTCACTTCCTCCAGAAAGGCTTACTCCCTTTGTTCGACCATTTTCCTATGTAGGAATAGACTATTTTGGGCCTTATATGGTAAAAATAGGAAGATCATCAGTGAAAAGATGGGTGGTACTTTTCACCTGCTTGACGATTAGAGCCATCCATTTGGAAGTCGCTGCTACGTTGTCTACCGATTCTTGCAAGAAGGCTATTCGTCGATTCATTGCCCGAAGGGGTGCACCACTGGAAATTTTCACGGACAACGGGACAAACTTTGTTGGAGCTGGCAGGGAACTGGCTGACGAGATAATGAAACTCAATGGTGAGCTTAGCAGTACCTTCACAGATGCGCATACGCAGTGGAGATTTAATCCTCCAGCAGCTCCTCATATGGGTGGCTGCTGGGAGAGGATGGTGCGCTCGGTCAAAGTAGCCCTTGGATGCGTGCCGACATTGCGGAAACTTGATGAGGAATCCTTGTCAACCATGCTCGCTGATGCAGAATATATGGTTAACTCTCGGCCTCTAACGTTTGTACCTCTTGCAACTGAATCAGAAGAATGTTTGACTCCAAATCACTTCTTGATGATGAGTTCGAAGGGCATCAAGCAACCTATTAAGGACCCAGTTAGCGAAGGAGCTGCATTGAAGGATAGCTGGTCTACATTACAGATGATTCTAGATCACTTCTGGAAGCGGTGGTTGTTGGAGTATCTACCAACAATTACAAGAAGGTCAAAATGGTTCCAACATGTTCAGGAGATCAAAGTTGGAGATTTGGTAGTAATTGTGGATGAAAAAATTCGGAACAGTTGGACGAGAGGTCGTGTTATCCGTACTTATCCAAGTCGAGACGGTACAGTACGGAGAGCGGATGTACAGACCAATGGAGGAGTTCTGCAGCGCGCTGTAGCAAAACTTGCATTACTTGACATCGGACGACATGATGACGCAGAAGCGAAACTTCAGTCGTCATGCGGGGGAGTATGTTCCGAAAATGTTTGGCCCACAGTACCCCTCGTCAACTCTAAATGCACTAACACCATCTGATCTATCTCCATTATCAAAGATTGTCAAAGTAGATGATAGAGAATAATACTTAATAGCTAGATCAAAACACGTTTGCATTAAAGTGTGTAACTTGCAGGCCGTGTTACTCCCAGCCTAGATGAGACCCCCGTCTCCAAGCCTCAGGGTCGGCGCTACGCTCGTGACACTCCGCGAAAGAAAACACTTATAGATGGCTCAAGTAAAACTCCCTCTATTTCGTGGTCTCGTGTACACTTTTATTTCCACTTCCTTGACGTCCTACTTCTTCTACTCCTCACTCTCTCCTAATCTTTCCTTCTCTTTACTTGCGTCCGTCCTCAACACCGGACGACGCCTCCCACTTTCTTATTCTATCCTACCTTACAATTCCTTCACTTCTTCGGGGCCCCGCGCACTGCAGCACCTTCTCCACTCCTCTGTCGACCGCTTAAACTTCTCCTTCTCTCTTGGCCAGGGGCGGATGAATGGTCCTTCACTACTCTCCTGCTTCGGCTGCAGCCTCTCGTGGACCTCCTGCCTGTCCCGTGCGCCCCTCGAGTGTGGTGACGGACTCGAGGCTTCAGTGATCCGTGGATTCACTGGAAAGCCTGGGTTTCCAAGCGCACTTGGTGGTCGTTCTGGGGAACAGGGCTTCACGGACTCACTCCTGAATTAGCCGCCTATGGTCAACGCAGGTAGGTTACGGTGGAATGGCTCAAACCGCAATGGCGTTTTTAAATAAAAACCGCGAGGTCCTATGGACATGACGAGGATGTTAAATGGTGGAAATTAGAAGCGGTACGATCGGGCTAGGTTCGGGGTTATTTGAGGCCGGAAATTTACCTGGATGTCCAGTTTCACTATCACTTCCTTTCTCCTTTCTTCAAATTATCTTCTCGCTAAAACTTCTCCAAACTTTTTCTTATAGCTTTGTGACTTTAACTTTTTCCAAAAAGCACTACTGCTGTCTTCAACGATCACCAGGCTTATGAAGTGGCTTGCTGGTGAACGTTGACCCCGAACCTTTGGCCGTTGACCCATGTCCATCGATGACGTAATCCACCTCATCATGGCCACCCATTTCGCCACCCCCATGGCCGCCCATTCGTGTGGTTTAGCGCCGCCCTGGTGGTAACTAGTGACACTGCCGTCGTCCTGATATAGGGTGGAGCTGTGTTGGCTGTGTTCGTGGGATTTTTTTGGGACATTTTACTTAAACCTATCTACAAACGTTTTATTTTTTTTTTACAACACATTTACGAAACTAAACGCGACAAATCTCATCAACACTAGACATCACACTGACACTGGTTACACGTGAATTAAATCTAATGAAATTTTGGTAGGATTAATAACTTAAAGGTATATGACACTAACTAATGAACTTTACTTGTAGATTGGAATTTCCCTAATCCTAATCAATCTAAATATAGTCGGTGGTGAATCGAATCACTAGTGGAGACAAATTGTAAGTTATGATTTATCTGCCCCAATTGTTATAACCTCATGTATGGAATAATTATTACAGCTTCGAGCTACACACAACGTAAAATCGTGTTTGCTATCGAGAAGGTCCGAAAACTAGCTTCGCCACAGAAATGTTTCATCAATAAATGACGATACCAACTTATTACGAGATGAGTCGTTCCGATCAATGTTAACCCGCTGATCAATGATACCCCGGATTACGGTATCAGAAATTATATCGGAATGCATTCACCATCATTTTACAATTTCTGAAAAAAAATTGTGTTATGATTCATTATGCAACTCAAAACAGTTGAGTGATGAGATAGCCTTGGGCAAGGAATTACAGCACTGGTTTCAGTTGCGTAATGACTATTCCCGCACTGCATACTTCAGTGCTGAAAAGTAGGCCGTTTCATGACAGATTCACGTGATGAAAAACAGCCTACTACGATGAGAAATTGCAAAAAGGATCATAACACAACAATTTTTATAAAATGTGAAATAATGGTGAATGCATCCCGATGTTATTTCTGATACACTCAAGTGGTCTTCTAGGAAATTACAAAAAATCTCGCATAACTTATGATCTTGCCCTAAAAGCCATTGGTAACCGAGTGTGTAGCTTGTAGTTTTTAGGCAAATTAATGGACTAAGATAAGAACTACCCCACTGGGAGATAGATGAAGATCTTTTCTTCATCGTGGCATTGTTAAATCACCTGTAAATGCATTCGTTTGTTCAGTAACAACAAGCTACACACGTGATTACCAATAGCTTTCAGAGCGAGATCATAAATTAAGCGAGAAATGTTATACAATTTTTAGCAAAAATTTAGTAAACAAAATTCACAAAATGTATTTTCAAAATACTTGCAAAGTAAGATTAATTCATTAACTTTGGAATGCACCGCAGAGAGTTTGAATTCATTTGTGGGCTTCGTGGACACACGATTTGTGTTACCGTAAAATCGGGTGTAATTGATCAGAAGGGTGAAATTGATCATCGTATCACACGATTTTATTTATTCGTAATGGAGCACAAATATCAATGTAAGTTGCAGTAAATGAACGTTGCTTGTCGTAACTATTGTCGAATTGCATGTTGTGAAGTTTTTTGCGTTAAAGAATGTTTATTACTATGAAAATAACGTAAAATTTCAAAATCATGCACGGTGCAGTATTGACAAACACCTATGAACTTCTATTTATAAGCAAGGATTTGAACATGGTATAAACCTGAAAGTTTGTGAGGATGCATGAGATATATCCCCAAACCAGATTTCATCACCAAAACTCGTACCAATTTGCTCATATGGTTGAAATAATTGAATTTCTGTTACATATCATTGAATTCCTTAGGAAATTGCACACATTCAGGCGTTTTCCGCGTAATTCTTGAAATTTAACTATTCGTTATTTATATAAATATTGCATTGTTAAGAATTTTACAAGCATATTCGGATTCAGGGAGCTCAAATTTATCATATAGAGTTATTCTGAAATCTAACAATAATGACATTGACAAGTGATCAATTTCACCCCGAAATGAGATCCTATGATTTTTTATTTTAGAGGTATTTGTTAACACTAAAATGACATTTGTTAGAAAATTGCGGTACATAAGTCGATGAGGCTCAACTTCGTACTTGTTTTCCTGTATTTAGTTGTTTGGCATTGTGAACATTATAGAAAAGAGACTAGAAGAACCGTGAAAAATTATCAATTTCACCCGAAATTACGGTACCAAGCATTTAGCCGCATCGAACCAAGAAGTGTGGGTTCGATTCCCGCTTCAGTCTGGAAAAATTTTCGTCAGAAAAGTATTTCGGCTGTGCCACTGGGTGTTGCATGCTTGTCCGTTATCTAGTGTGGTGCTTCCTTCAAAGGATAAATTGCCCACTGGAATCATTAACGTGTCGGTGAATTAGACGTGTAATCACAGAGATATTGACAAAATTATTTTGTATGCATTTTAGGGGGTGAACTCAAGCTTATGCACGGGAGTGTATGCTAACAACACACTGTTTTCTAGATCCTATGAAACATAAGATTTTTGACAAACTTTCCCATTAACCAACGACTAGCCGTCTCTTTTTTAAAATTCAGATTCTATCAGTTTATTTAACCTACCCATCAACTTTTGATCTTTAAAAAGCTTGTTTAAGTTCCGAATTGATAAAATAAACGCTCAGCTTTTCGGTAGGAATATGCTTGCGTTGCGAGTTCGGGTCCCGTCCGCCCGAAGAACTTTTTGGGAGAATTTTTCGCGAGACCAAGCAATGCGATTCGTTTTCGGGTCGGCTGAGAAGCTTTTCAGTTTTCGCACGATTTGCTGGGTAGTGTTTCGGCAAGCCCAAGCAAGACAGTTTTTTTTTCGAATCGGCGAAGAAGTTTTACTTTCTTGTTCTGCGAGGTTCCGAGTTCGTTTTACGCACGTCTTCAAAGTGATTTAAAATGTTTGATTTGTCAAGGATAGACTTGAAATTGGTGAGCGCGTTTCATGCTTTTTCATTCTTCCTACTTTTTTGTTTTCATAATGCGAATCCGTTCATCAAAGCGTAAACTCATCAATTATACAGCACATGCAGGTTGGTTGATTGAATTATGTGATGAAATTTATTTTTAAGTGAGTTCCTCCGAATACCGTTGAAAAGTGCAATGCTTAAAAGTAACGATTTTTTAATGAAAATTATGTTATGTGCTTTAATTTTTTGCGCAGTTAGTCGCAATAACACTAGAAACACCAACAAATTAGGATTACTTGTGTTTTCGTATACAAGATATATAAATGACAAACCGAGCGTCTAATACTAAAAACATCGGCAGTTCCTGATTCAAATTTACCCGATTGTCCTGCCAAAGATGCATTAAGAACAAAACGTGCTGAAAGAGCTGCATATCGATATACAGTCGTCTCTCCACATATCGATATCGAAGGGACCATCGAGATAGGGAGAGATCGAGACAAAGAACATTAATTTAATGAACACTAGATTGAAAATCACTCCGTTATTAGGAAAATAATAAACAAACAATCTTCATTTCAAGTTTCCAAATTGTTCTAAATCATTTAAATCTGGTCTAGTAACCTTTGATAATGGTCATATCGACATATGGAGAGAAAATTGGGAACAAAAAATGAACACCAACACATCGAGATGTGGAGATATCGAGATAAGGAGGATATCGAAATATGGAGAGCGGAATCGTATGCAGAATGAAGGGACTTAAGCAATCATCGACATAGGGAGAGATATCGAGATGTAGAACATCGAAATGTGGAGAGTCGACTGTATCTCGAATCGACCGCAAACTGGATCAGGAGCAGTAATTCAACCCACAGAGATATTTCTAGTGGATATTACTGACAGTGATGAACGACAAAACAACCGGTCATGTGCGATCTCTATTGATGAGGTAATGTGAACAGGTTTGAGATCTTTCGATTGCCAGTGCTGTAATGATCCTGAAAGAGTTAAAAAAAACAGAAGCATTCTTTAGTGACTATTGACTAAGAAATCTTGATTGGATTGGTCAAATTAGAAATCAACTTATCTTTTCGATTCATATCTGTGCTTTTCTGAAATCATACTCAGATTGTGTCTGCCTATTTTTATCGTACAGTTCCATTATTGTCGGCAGCTTTAAAAATTTTGGTATACTGACCTACTTGTAGGCAAACATCTAAGAATATTCCACGCTACTTTAGACCTGATTTTGAAGATGTCGTTGTATTGCTGGATTGTATTAAAATGCCGATCATGAAACCTAAATGCTTCCATTGTTGCATCCTCCATTATAAATCTCGACCCCGGTGGAAGTATCCCTTATGTTAGTTGCGGATATGAAGGGAAATCAGAGTCAGTCTGCCATTTAACCCTAAAGTAACTAATCCCATTAAAACATCGTTGCAACGACAAGGTATACAAGTAGTACATAAAAGTGACAACACGCTTCGAGATCTTCTATGCAACCTGAAGGACAAAGTTCCTTCCGAAGATCAGTCGGGTATCTACCAGATTCCATGCCAGGAATGCTCTGCGGTCAATATAGGACAAACCCGGCGTAAGATAAAAATATGGTTAAGAGAACACAGGAATGCTGTGGTTTCCAATAAAACAAATTAATCCAGCGTAGCGGTTCATGCATCAAACTGTAACCATAGCATAAACTGGCAAGGTGAGAAGTTAATAATAGCAGTACGAAAAGTTTCGCACCTAAATGCATGGGAGTCCATGTTCATTGATAAGTCTGAAGAGTCATTGATGAATGAATACGACCCTCCGATCACGTCGTGCCTCTTCAACATAGCACACATCACAGTACATTGAAGCATCTCTTCGTTTTGCACGTATACGATCAACGTACGAAACCATCGCAGTCAGTTGGACATTATCCTGTAGATGGGCTACATTGCGCCCGAAGCCGGTCGACAAAAGGTAAAATTTTTAAAACTTTGTTGACGATTGTAAGAACGATAAATGTTATGTCTTGTCTCGCATCGCGTCTGTAAAACGCATTAGATTTTTCGTTTTCATTACAAAACTGATATCAAATTTTTGGTTGTTCTAGATTTTCTACTCATCTCGTGTGCTATCGTTAATATTTCCATCCCCATAATTGCCAATAGAAGGTTTTGAAGAAATTTATAGGGCTCATTCAATTTGACTCCATACTTTAATAAACAACAGTTGTAAAAGAAAATCACAGTTGTTCGTTTTTATTATTCTTATAACTAACCCGACAATGTCTTATGACGCAAGGTTTCTTTAAAAATATTTCAATTTTTAAAAGTATTCTTACTTACTTTACTTTTGCTGGCTCTACGTCCTTCAAGACATGACCTGCGCCACAATGTTACGCCAATTAACTCGGTCCATGGCTGCTAACCTCCAATTTCTCGATCGCCCCACACTTCCAAGATCCTGCTCCACTTGGACAAACCACCTAGCTCGTTGCGCTCCCCTTCGTCTTGTACCGGCCGGATTTGAGGTGAACACCATTTTTGCGGGATTGTTGTCCGGCATTCACACAACGTGTCCTGCCCATCGTACCCTTCCAGCTTTGGCGACTTTCTGGATACTGGGTTCACCGTAGAGTTGCGCAAGCTCGTGGTTCATTCTTCTTCTCCATACGCGAAGATCGTCTTAAGCACACGTCGTTCAAAAACTCCTCAAAGTACAAAAAATCATAATAAACTTTGACATAAACTTCTTTCAGGGTGTCCCAAGAGTCCGTATATGTACTCTTCCTCGAGGTCGATAGAAACGTAACCTCTATTTTCGAACTCCGAGTAAATTTTTTAAATCTGCTTTCCCCCACACAAGGGGAAGGTCCCAATACCTTGGATTGAATAGCTCAGTCGTGGGTATATGCGGCGGTTCCTGTCCCTAACATCGACGGGATTTACTTTACAGCCACACAAAGGGTTTTTTTTTTTTTAATGTACGATATTAGAACAGCCTTTTCAAGACACTCATTAATCAACTTAACACTCGCGACTATTTATACACTACATTTATTGTAACTTATCGAGGAACTTGCAAAACGGTTTATTTGGCATAAAAACTATAAAATATCCTACAGGAGATATTTCACTGACGGGTCCCGTATAAATGGATCCACTGGCTTCGGTGTCTTCAATGAAAACTCTTCCGCCTTCCGAAAACTTCAGGAACCTTGCACGGTTTATGTTGCTGAGCTGGCAGCAATCAACTTCGCTTTGGGGATGATCTCAAACATGCCCGCAGACCACTTCTTCATCTTCTCGGATAGTCTCAGTTCTATTGAGGCTCTCCGATCGATGAAACCTGTAAAGCATGCATCTTACTTTCTTACAAAAATAAGAGAGCAGATGTGTGCACTGGTCGAAAGATCATATAAGATTACCTTTGTATGGGTCCCCTCACATTGCTTATTTATGGAATGAGAAGGCGGACTCTCTCGCAAAGGTGGGCGCTGAGGAAGGTGAGATTTATGATAGACGAAATTTCACACGATGAATTTTTTCATTTAGTACGTCAAATTCTCTTCACGGTTGGGCAAAGCGATTGGCTAAATGACCAACTGGGGACGGTGGTTACTTCCATAATTCCTAGAGTTTCCTTGCGAGCCTGGTGGAAAGGTTTGGACATAAGTCGAGATTTCAATTCGCGTGATGTCAAGACTTATGGCCAACCATTACTCGCTAGATGCACATCTACACAGGATTAAACCTCGCGCTGAAGCAATATTTGTAGTAGGTGTGGTTCCGGTTATGATGACATCGATCACGTAGTTGGCAGTGCCCGGATATGGACGCCTCCAGAGCGGCAACTTTTGGAATACCCTTGCGGCCCGAGGTAGACAACCCTATGTTCCAGTTAGAGATGTGTTGGGCACTCCGCGATTCACTTATATGGTCGCAATTACGATTTCCTTCCTGCTCTTGTATAAAGTTAATTCTCTTGTGTTCTCTTCTCCCAGTTTTTTTTCTCTGTGTTGTCCCTTTGTGTTGGATTGACCTGAATACCGGCAAGAAATTTGGGTACCAACGCCATGACACGATAATAGAGCTACCACGCTATACCTCCCGGATGAGCTGCAGAGAACCCTAAACCCAATCCTTACCATGTCCTCCCTTTCAAAATTGTGACCATTAACCTCGAGTTGCCACGAGTACCCTGGCTCCATCCCATATAACTTTGGTAATGAAAAAGTAAATAAATTGTAAATAGTACAAAAATGAACTTCGGCTCCGTAAAGCGTTACACGCATTTGAGCCCCAAATAAACGAACTAGGTAAAAAAAAACTATAAAATAGCTTTCGAGCTGTGTTAGTTATCACAGATGACTGAACGGAATTAAAATTAAACCCAGCCGTGGGTCCACCGTTCCGTGTTGCTTTAGTGACCCTGGTAGATTTTGGACTGATCTTAGCTCCATATTTTTGTAACTATCGGTTGCCGCCTGGTCTACCGCTGCGATGATTTACCTTGCTGGTTCTCAAACTGGTTCTCGCCGCTCTTATCTAGTCTTTCTTATCACTCCTACGGCAGTGATGATAGTGATGACAATGATTTTGGCCTAGAGTCTAGACTAGATGGATGCTGGGCTCGCCTAGAGAGCACGTGCGAGATTGAATGCCTGTGAGATCCATGCTCTTCGTGCTGATACGGTGAATCGGCTAGGCCTTAGTAGGGGTTGATTTTGATCTTTTTGTCGTTGGCCAGGGGATGTGAACGACTTCCCACTACCGCCCTCTGACTATGTTCATGGCGGAAAGCACATCTCGATCATAACCCTCAAACTTGTTACTTGAATGTGTACGTTTAGAACATGACATGACCGGTCAGCCTATCTTTGATGAATCGTGACAACTTCCTAGACTTCAACTGTTCCTCTGTTATTTTTATCTGCCCAAGAAAACATTTGCTCTCAAAATTTGTCCCTCCCATGTTTGCTAGTAAACTAAGACGTGTCAGCTAGCACCAACAGGTCTCTACTGATGGATCAAAAAAGCGGATGATATCCTTGACTTCAGAATATATAAAAGCATTAAGGTGAATATAAATCGAAGCCAAACCTCAAATTTTCAAGAGCACGGATCTGGAGAACCAAACGTCTGTTTAAGCTGGAAACTTAATCGATTGGTCACTAGCAGGTGGTGACCAATCGATTAAGTTTTCAGCTCAAACGGGTATTTGGTTCTCCAGATTTGTGCTCTTGAAAATTTGAGGTTTGGCTTCGATTCATCTTCACCTTAAAAGACGTGTTCTGTTCGTTCAATGAAGTTTATAAAGCACTCAGTATAATCCCTGAAATGAATACGTCAAGCATTGAGTGTGTTGTCGAATCTCTCGTAAACTGTCATCCTTGAGTCCCATCTCATTGATCAATCCCGGGCAATCAGAAATCGGTCTCTCTAGCTAAGACTAAAATATTCGACAATTACAAGCGTTAAATCTCTTGCATTGGTCCACCAGGAGACCTTGATCAGCTTGAAAAAGAAATGAAGAGACGGAGAAAATTTTCTCGCAGGTGTCAAGAACCCATGGTAAAAAAGACATGAGTCATGATTGCATTTTTGTCATGCGTCGACTGATGTCCAATAGCTCTCAGAATGCAATATCTATGTTTGCAGCGAGGCTTACCAGGACATTGAACATGGCGTATGCAGGCTTGACAGAAACTCCTATGTGATGCAAAAATGAGTCGATTTTTTTTTTGAGGGGCAAAACTTGAACTCAAAATTCACAACACAAATCCTCAAACGATTCGAGTGATAGTGCATCGAAAAGCAAGCATTTTTTTCTGGCACTCTTTCTTTCTTGCTGCTATGCTTATTTGACTTACACTTTAAAATAACTCATAATAGTTCCGCTCGAACAAAGGCCTCGCGAAGTTGTGATGGCACCAAAGATGGTTTAAAGGAAAAAGATGATCGACTCTTTATTTTGCCATATATTTTGCCGACGACACGTTATTCAAGTAACACTACTGCCATCTGTTGAGTCAAAAGTGCGTAAACATTATATTCAGCTAAATTTCAATCATCGTGCAATCAAAAAGCGAAAAGTGGGAGAAATCAAAACAACCACACTTAAAAATTGTTACACAGAAGTGAGTTCGACTCACATAACATCAGGCTTTTCTGGACCAACACAAAATATGAGTAATTTTTATACATACTAAAAAATGTTCATGTGCTGGTTTTTTCTTCTTTTTCTCACATTTTATGCCATTTAGAGATGATTGGCAAAATCAACATCCCCGTTTCAGCTGCGTACTTTTTTTCAAGCGTGAAAGTCATAAACGAACACCTCAACAGCTGGTGGTCACTAGGAGAACGTTGCATATTAGTTGGCTTTTGACTCACCAGAGCGGCGCTTTTCATGTCGCCTAGAAAAGACGGGAGTCGGTTATCTTTTTCCTTCTAACCATCTTTGATGGCATTCTTTTTTGACGAATTTTTCTCTGTT
>NW_018736120.1:0-41033 GCF_002204515.2 Aedes aegypti
GATCGATTCTTGCACATTTCTGCGGGAAGGTACTCACTGTACCCACATTTGCCAGCTCTACATTTAATGCGGCCAGGGATTCCAACAATAGCTGGCCTCTTTGATTGGTGCAGCGGCTACCCCACTCCACTGCCCATGCATTAAAGTCGCCAGCTATCACTACTGGCTGCCGATTAGCTAGTTCGGCCATCATCCTGTCAACCATGTGGGAAAATTCCTCAATCGACCACCTTGGGGGCGCGTAACAACTGCAATAGAACACGCCGTTGATTTTTGCTATCGCAAAACCGTCATTTGAGCTAGAGACTACTTCTTGGATTGGGTATCGTCCTGTCGTCCCTATAGCTGCTAGCTGTTGAGACCTATCCGCCACCCAGTTCCCGTTGTTGGCTGGTATGCGGTATGGGTCCGATAATAACACCACGTCAGTCTTGGTTTCCGAGACTGACTGCCAAAGCAGCTGCTGGGCTGCATCACAGTGGTTTAAATTTAACTGTGTTACTTCCGTTTTGGCTGCTTTGATACTCCGCTTGTGCCCGGACATTTGGGTCCACCCGTTAAGTGTCCGTTGTCTGCTCTGTCGACACATATTAGGCACTTAGCGATTTGCTTACAATCGCTTGCCCTATGGCCTTCAGCGCCGCATTTTCTGCACATCTTACTTCTGTCGGGACCATTGCAATTCCACGACTTATGGCCCTTCCCGAAACACTTGAAGCAGACTTCAGGAGGCTGTTGTATGCTCAGCCGGCAAACCGACCAGCCTACCTTGAGTATGCCCAAGTTCTTCGCTTTGTTGGCCTCTGCGACCGGCAGCCTGATCGCCGCCACCTGGGTGCCCTGCGGGCCCTTTCTAAGGTGGATGGCCTTACTGGCTACGTCGATGTCACACTGCTCTTTGAGGGCAGCCGAGACCTCCGCTGCATCGGTGACCTCATCCAGATTTTTACACTGGAGAGTCGCTTCAGCAGTAAGGGATCTTACATCAACCTCGTCACCAAGTACTTCTTGTGCCAGTTGCTTATAGACTGCACCCTTTTCCTTGGCGTCCTTCTTTAAGACTAGGATCATTTCACCAATCCTAGTTCGCCTTATGCTTCGCACGTCTGCGCCCAATGGCGATAGCTTCTCTGTGCTTCGCATCGCCTTCAGAACCTCGGCGTATTTTGCTTCCTCCGTTTTGATAACGAGGGCTTCGCCTAAATTCCTACGTTTCGCTGTTTTCGGTTTAGCGCTCTCCTTGGGCTCCGTTTTCGGTTTCCTCTGTTTTTTCTTATTTCCAACTCGTATCCACGGGTTGCTGTTGCCTTGCGCCCGTGGTTCCTGGTTCCGGTTAACCCGTGGCTCCTTTTTCTTCGCTTTCTTGGCCTTAGGATTGGTGTTGGCCTCTCCTTTGTTGCCATGTCCTCTTGATCGCGGGGCTTGGCTCGTGCCAGCTTTTCCGCTTTGGAGGACGGCCGCGTAGGTCACTTTTCCCTTAGCAACCATACGTCTTTTCGCCACGTAATCATCCCCGGAAGCTTCCCTCTTCCGCATCGCGTATCGAATAATATCATCAGATATATTCGCGTTGCCTGTGAAGGAAAACACTTCGGTCTGACACGACCTAGTGTCTTTTTGGCCTTCTACCTTGCCCAGTTGTTCCTTGGCTTTCTCGTAGTCCTGCTTTGCAGCTAGGACTGATTGTCGCAATTTCAGTAGACTTGTTTTCAAGTCTTTGCTGATGTTTGTTTTGCTTTTAACATATTCGATGATGACATCAAGTTGCTCAGCAGCTACCTGCATTTTAGGGAGGTACTCCCTATTGCGATCCATGGCCTCGATTAGTCCCGGGCCATCGGTCACTACACATGTTGCACTGGAGCGGCCAGTGCCTGCCGTCGTCACAGTATCTAGGCTTTTGCCCACACTGTTTTCAATAAAGTTGGTCGCCTCCTTCCTTGACGGGAACCTTAGCCGGTTACTGATAGGTCCAGAAGCCTCTCCTTCACATTCCGCTAGTTGTTTGTTTTGGTTGATCATCTCTTATGGGTCCCCCTAAGAGCCGCTATCCATCTCCGCTGGAATAGTCGCCTTTATAATCCCATGGTTATCTATGCAAGCAGGGAGGCCATGCTAGGGTTGACATATTCCTTTATGGGGTACTATGTTCAGAGCCGGATCGGCGCAGGTCAGGTAATGGCATCTGAGCCTACTCCCGCCCAGTTGGAACAACCAGGCGACGGATTTGGAACGTACTCTAAGGCCTGCCACGGTTTTACGGGACGGGGGCAGCCTGCGCCATTAACCCACTCGCCGTTTCGGGCCAGTGTCACCCGACCCTACTAAGGGAGTAGAATGTCGCCGCTGTCAGCCTCAAACCATGTCAACCATGTGGGAAAATTCCTCAATCGACCACCTTGGGGGCGCGTAACAACTGCAATAGAACACGCCGTTGATTTTTGCTATCGCAAAACCGTCATTTGAGCTAGAGACTACTTCTTGGATTGGGTATCGTCCTGTCGTCCCTATAGCTGCTAGCTGTTGAGACCTATCCGCCACCCAGTTCCCGTTGTTGGCTGGTATGCGGTATGGGTCCGATAATAACACCACGTCAGTCTTGGTTTCCGAGACTGACTGCCAAAGCAGCTGCTGGGCTGCATCACAGTGGTTTAAATTTAACTGTGTTACTTCCGTTTTGGCTGCTTTGATACTCCGCTTGTGCCCGGACATTTGGGTCCACCCGTTAAGTGTCCGTTGTCTGCTCTGTCGACACATATTAGGCACTTAGCGATTTGCTTACAATCGCTTGCCCTATGGCCTTCAGCGCCGCATTTTCTGCACATCTTACTTCTGTCGGGACCATTGCAATTCCACGACTTATGGCCCTTCCCGAAACACTTGAAGCAGACTTCAGGAGGCTGTTGTATGCTCAGCCGGCAAACCGACCAGCCTACCTTGAGTATGCCCAAGTTCTTCGCTTTGTTGGCCTCTGCGACCGGCAGCCTGATCGCCGCCACCTGGGTGCCCTGCGGGCCCTTTCTAAGGTGGATGGCCTTACTGGCTACGTCGATGTCACACTGCTCTTTGAGGGCAGCCGAGACCTCCGCTGCATCGGTGACCTCATCCAGATTTTTACACTGGAGAGTCGCTTCAGCAGTAAGGGATCTTACATCAACCTCGTCACCAAGTACTTCTTGTGCCAGTTGCTTATAGACTGCACCCTTTTCCTTGGCGTCCTTCTTTAAGACTAGGATCATTTCACCAATCCTAGTTCGCCTTATGCTTCGCACGTCTGCGCCCAATGGCGATAGCTTCTCTGTGCTTCGCATCGCCTTCAGAACCTCGGCGTATTTTGCTTCCTCCGTTTTGATAACGAGGGCTTCGCCTAAATTCCTACGTTTCGCTGTTTTCGGTTTAGCGCTCTCCTTGGGCTCCGTTTTCGGTTTCCTCTGTTTTTTCTTATTTCCAACTCGTATCCACGGGTTGCTGTTGCCTTGCGCCCGTGGTTCCTGGTTCCGGTTAACCCGTGGCTCCTTTTTCTTCGCTTTCTTGGCCTTAGGATTGGTGTTGGCCTCTCCTTTGTTGCCATGTCCTCTTGATCGCGGGGCTTGGCTCGTGCCAGCTTTTCCGCTTTGGAGGACGGCCGCGTAGGTCACTTTTCCCTTAGCAACCATACGTCTTTTCGCCACGTAATCATCCCCGGAAGCTTCCCTCTTCCGCATCGCGTATCGAATAATATCATCAGATATATTCGCGTTGCCTGTGAAGGAAAACACTTCGGTCTGACACGACCTAGTGTCTTTTTGGCCTTCTACCTTGCCCAGTTGTTCCTTGGCTTTCTCGTAGTCCTGCTTTGCAGCTAGGACTGATTGTCGCAATTTCAGTAGACTTGTTTTCAAGTCTTTGCTGATGTTTGTTTTGCTTTTAACATATTCGATGATGACATCAAGTTGCTCAGCAGCTACCTGCATTTTAGGGAGGTACTCCCTATTGCGATCCATGGCCTCGATTAGTCCCGGGCCATCGGTCACTACACATGTTGCACTGGAGCGGCCAGTGCCTGCCGTCGTCACAGTATCTAGGCTTTTGCCCACACTGTTTTCAATAAAGTTGGTCGCCTCCTTCCTTGACGGGAACCTTAGCCGGTTACTGATAGGTCCAGAAGCCTCTCCTTCACATTCCGCTAGTTGTTTGTTTTGGTTGATCATCTCTTATGGGTCCCCCTAAGAGCCGCTATCCATCTCCGCTGGAATAGTCGCCTTTATAATCCCATGGTTATCTATGCAAGCAGGGAGGCCATGCTAGGGTTGACATATTCCTTTATGGGGTACTATGTTCAGAGCCGGATCGGCGCAGGTCAGGTAATGGCATCTGAGCCTACTCCCGCCCAGTTGGAACAACCAGGCGACGGATTTGGAACGTACTCTAAGGCCTGCCACGGTTTTACGGGACGGGGGCAGCCTGCGCCATTAACCCACTCGCCGTTTCGGGCCAGTGTCACCCGACCCTACTAAGGGAGTAGAATGTCGCCGCTGTCAGCCTCAAAGCATATTATCCAGTACATATACCGTTACTTGTCCTTTGTCGTGCGCTGCCAGTATACATAATTGGGGCCGTACTGGCGTTGGTCCCAATGTGCTCGAAGCACTCCTACTCGTGATTCCATGCCTTGTCCGTTTGTATCGCGACCAGTATGCCATAATCAGGATCTCACTGGTATCAATCCTGATGTGCCGGTTGGCACTCCTGTTAGTTTGGGCTAGGGTACTTTAAGCGGCACCGGTCGCTGTGACAGAGTTGCATTCGGATTTTTGTGGTTTTTATGAAGGTTCATCAGAGCCCACTGCGAACTTCACCACATCCTGGGCAACTCCCCAACTCGCAGAGGTCCTGGGGGGGGGGTCCGTTAAGCCCCTGGACTGTCGTCCCTGCTGCCCCAGCACCTTTTCGGGTATGAAATTTTATCGACTTCCCAATTGACTACAATTGAATTTTATGAATATTATTTGATCAATTGGCTTGTTTAGGGGTATTCAGTTTCTTACATATTCTGAATCTACGTTAAAAATTTAACTAGAATCCAAAATTTCATAACTTTCCGTGACCTGGAACTATGTATTTTTTAAACACGTTCGAAATTAGTATGGAAATCACCTTTGAATCACCCCTCGGAAATTTTTACTTCGGAACGAGTTGTCATTATGTAAATTGAAGTGTCATTGAGTCGACGGATTTAAATCTTTTTTAATCATTTAAAATATCAACATTAAGATATTGAAGTGCAATAAAATCGTGTCATACTTAAAAAAATGTGCTCTTACGAACAGGCTGCAAAATACTGTTAATTTTTCTTCACTAAACAACCCAATTATGGATTCACATATCTGCATGCACGATTTCTAAAATTATTCCAAATTTGTAAAATTGGAAAACTGATTTTGAACAAGTAATTTAACCTTCATCCAGCCAACATAATTTTCACATGCAAAAACCTACTAAAATATGCATAACGCACGAGCCGCCATTTTATCATTCATTGCCATATGCGAGTAAAACCGTGCGGACATTTTTCAACACCTTTGAAAATTGTGAAAATTCGTGCGAAAATGGATAACAAAGAAGATTGTGAGGTGAAGTTGGGGGAGCTGATTATCACTAATCCGGAGGATATCGAATTAATCGATGGTAAGGCTAAAAGTTATCATTATTTTTACATTTTAAGATTACTTTTCTTTTGTTGTTTATTTTAGATGCCGGTTCGGACTCGCAGGCGACGCAGAAGCTGCAGCAAGCTGTAGTTACCAAGTTCCAGTAAATAACGTGGCAACTTCATCGGCAGTCGTATCACCGAAACGTAAACTGATTCGAACAAGTGCTTCGAGAGCATGTTGTTTGTAACAAAAATAGAAAAAAAATACATAAATCATCGCGATTATTTCATTTTACCATGAAAATACTATCAGGAAGCTATTTTACTATGTTGTAGTTTTTCTATAGAAATATCCATTCTAACATTTACTACAACATAGTATAAATTGTATATAAATACTTGAATATTACAATTACTGGCTAGTCATGTTCACAATTTACTATGGTTAAATGAACTAGCTTATAGTACAACTAACAGTTAATTTTACTACAAAGTGATCAAAATTACTATCTTCATCACCAACTGCAATGGTAGTAGAATATACAATAAATCTTGTTGTTTTAAAGTTAAAATAACTTCAGTTGAAAATCGTTGGTGCTGTTCTGTTGATAGTAACCCCTAATATGGTATTTTTTACCACAAAGCTTGTTTCAGTGTAATTTATAGTCCAGGAAACTTGGGAATGTGGGCCAAGTGGTTCCCAAGTTATTCCGGATTGTGCCACTAACAAATTGTCTTCAATCTTATTTCAAGATCCTGAAGAGCTAGAAGGTTGATGTCTTCGGCAAAATTGATCAGTAGACTAAGGGCTGTCTGGCAATATTGTAAGTTCGATCAATCGTTAGAAATTGCATTTCGCCGATGTTGGATTTTTCTCGGAATCCAAGCAAGATACCCTACTTCGGAAGTAGGGCGCATTCGATCGCATTCAGATGCAAATCGAATGCACCACTTCCGAAGTTAGGTACCTCTTATAGGTTCTGAGAAAAATCCAACTTCGGCGAGGAACCATGTCTAACTTTTTACCGCGCCGACAGAAGCAACACTAGTTAAGAATTTATCCTTGGTCCTATATTTTTTTCAATCTTCTATATCTCGAGATCCTCATGATCTAGAAGGTTGGCGTCTTCGGCAAAGTTGCTCAGCAGACCAAAAGCAATATGGCAGTAATAAACCTAATTGGGAATTTCTCAGATAGATGGTGCTAGTTACAAATTTTCCACAATCTTCTATATCTCAAGAAAGTTGGTATCTGCGGCAAAGTTGCTTAGTAGTCCAAGGACTATCTGGCAGTGGCTGAGAATTTATCCGCTGGGTGACGCTACACGGTGTGCTGAAACACACATATTATTGAACTTGCATGAACCTCCGATCTTTTACCACTAAAAGTTAGACTTGGTAATCAAAAAAAGCTTGCGACATATAAAAAATCTTTCATCGGCAAAATTAAAAAAAAAAAGTTGATTTTTGTTTTTTGGCCTTTTTTATATAGGGGTTCGTAGGAAAATATTAGATTTACACTAATTTTGATGATTTTTAACAGCTTAAAAACCAATATAACATATTTTGAACACGAATATATTTTCACACGTTTCAAATTAAGTATTATTGCTACCTAAACTCACACAATATGACCAGCCTATCGTGGCATGCCGTTATTATCGACTTCACTTATTGACATAATCTTATATAGATTTAGAGTAAACATACTGGACGATAATGAATAATTGGAATCATTGGACATCGTTGAAGCTTCTTTGAGATAGCAGAAATTTTTATAAAATTATGCAATAACATACAGCTATAGAAATATACAACTACCTGGTACCCCCGTTGGTTTGACCACGTTTAATCTGAACACTTTTTAATTTGTACCCCGCTAATTTGCACATCGTTCAGATTAAAAATGGTTCAAACATCATTCAGCTCATGGAACGCACTAAAGTGAAATGGAACGCTGTGGGACGGAACGCAGAATCAAAACAAAACAGCCAAAAGGGTAATCAGAAGTACGATTTTCTGTTGTTCGTAGGGTGACTAGAAGTTCGAATTAGAAATGAACCCCGATGGTTTGCATGTGGTACCGTTCAAATTAGCGGGGGTACACGGTATACAATAATAAAGGACACTGCACTGTTCCGATTTTGTACAACATTTTTCACCTTCACTTGCCTTGTTGCTCTCCACTTTTTTGAAAGAGTGATAGAAAAAGGTAGATTTTTACGCAGAGCCTTGTATACATTCAAAACTAGAGATACAAATATTGTAAAATATCGTTACACATCAAGAAAATATAAGATTTCTAAACAAAATAATTTATGCTATCCTCTAATTTATCGTTTGTGTAACAAGATTAAGCAATGTTTTGCAAACTGTGCCCTCCACTGAAGTCATGCGGGACAACGTCAGATCAATTTACTTTCTTCGCCGCATTTATTCTTCATATTTTTCATAGTTTTGGAAAAAAAATCTCGACACCTGATGAGAAAACATTCATAACTTTTTAACTACTACAGAAAACGTTATGATCTCCGTAACTTTTGATTTTCGTCGCAATTAATGGTTTAATCATCTTATCTTTCCTGCCAAACTAATTCTCGAGAAGTATTTTGTTGAGTAAAATACATCAAGTTCGAAAGAAAAGATAACTATTCTGAAGCGTTAGTGAAATT
Source organism: Aedes aegypti (assembly GCF_002204515.2). Taxonomy (NCBI): domain Eukaryota; kingdom Metazoa; phylum Arthropoda; class Insecta; order Diptera; family Culicidae; genus Aedes; species Aedes aegypti. Next base: position 8,305 of record NW_018736120.1, read on the forward strand.
TGTTATTGTATAAAATGCGGCATACCACAATGGGTTGGTCATAATGTGTGTGTGTACATAGAAAATGATACTCAATATGAAACGTTCGATAATTTATTCGTGATAAGGATTTGCCAAATTGCAATTGCAATTGCAATGCCATGGCCTTCGAGCCGTTGAAATTCATTAAAATAAGTGTAACTGTATTATTCTCCTATGAATCCATATACATATGAAAAAAGGTCAAAAATGCAACGACCGACTTTTTTTAAATTTTTGCCGAAGAAAGATTTTTTAATATGTCGCAAGCTTTTTTGACTGCAATGGCTAACTTTCAATGAAGAAAGATCGGAGGTTCATGCAAGTTTGATAATGTGTGTGTTTCAGCACACCGTGCGCTAGTGACAAATTTCCTTCAATCTTCTTTATTGAGAGATCCTGATAAGCTAGAAGGTTTGTGACTTCGGCAAAGTTGTTCAGCAGATCAAGGATCAAGGGCAGTTGCAAATCTAATTAAAAATTCATCTCCTAGGTTGGGGAAATAACCAGTTTTCTCGAACTTTCTATACTTTAAGATACTGATAAGCTAGAAGGAAGGTGTCTTCAGTAAATTGGTTCAACAGATCAAAGGCTGTTTGGCAGAGAACCATCCGGTTGAGAATTAATCTCTAGCGTTCAGTTCCATAAGGACGTATCTGCAATGATCGATTTCTCTTCATCGATTTTCTCTTTAGCTAATTACTCAGCCCACTGACTTTCTTCGACTGCTGTTTATGATTAATTAGAAAGAATTCATCGTCCTTTGTCGTTCTGCATCGTGAAATGTTACGAAAATCGATTATATTTCGTGTACTACTCCAAAGAGAAAATCGATCACTGCAGATACGCCTGTATGATACTAAGCGCGAGATCTGTTAGATCATGAAGATCTAGAAGGCTGTTGGTAAAAAAATGTGAATGGGAATTCATCTGCTAGGTGGCGCTAGTAACACTATTTCTTCAATTTTCTATATATTGAGAAAGTTTATATGTTCGGCAAGACCAAGCTGAGGGTCATGTGTTCGAATCCCACCGATCGAGGATCTTTTCGGGTTGGAAATTTTCTCGACTTCCCAGGGCATAAAGTGTCATCGTTCCTGCCACACTTTATACGCATGCAAAAATAGTCATTGGCAAAGTAAGCTCTCAGTTAATAACTGTGGAAGTGCTCATAGCAGGCTCTGTCCCAGTGGGGACGTAACGCTAGAAAGAAGAAGAATATGTTCGGCAAAGTTTTTCGATTTTGGTAACACGGAAATACATGTACAAAAAAATGGATCATGAGTCAGCCAACAGTTTTGTTGATCTCAATGTTTCTGTGGGCCGGTTCATACCATGTTCAAAATAGTTAAATTTGATTCGTGGTCATTATCACGGTGATAGAAGTTTTAATTTGAACAACCGTTCTATCACAGACAAACAGACGTCACACTCTCATCATTGTCCATCGACCACTTTTCTAACGGTTGATTCAAAAATATGGTAGGTGGCCAATCCGCCACCCGCAGCGCTCGCATCGTTTTTGTTCGCGTTTGACGTTTACACACTAATGCCATCTGTTGGCTCGTCGGCCAAACACACCGATTTTAGCATTGGGCGTACATGTCCTCGTGACTATGATTTTGATCGCGATTTGTTCTAAGTGTTACGTCTGTTTGTCTGTGCTCTCAGTTAATAACTGTGGAAGTGCTCATAGCAGGCTCTGTCCCAGTGGGGACGTAACGCTAGAAAGAAGAAGAATATGTTCGGCAAAGTTTTTCGATTTTGGTAACACGGAAATACATGTACAAAAAAATGGATCATGAGTCAGCCAACAGTTTTGTTGATCTCAATGTTTCTGTGGGCCGGTTCATACCATGTTCAAAATAGTTAAATTTGATTCGTGGTCATTATCACGGTGATAGAAGTTTTAATTTGAACAACCGTTCTATCACAGACAAACAGACGTCACACTCTCATCATTGTCCATCGACCACTTTTCTAACGGTTGATTCAAAAATATGGTAGGTGGCCAATCCGCCACCCGCAGCGCTCGCATCGTTTTTGTTCGCGTTTGACGTTTACACACTAATGCCATCTGTTGGCTCGTCGGCCAAACACACCGATTTTAGCATTGGGCGTACATGTCCTCGTGACTATGATTTTGATCGCGATTTGTTCTAAGTGTTACGTCTGTTTGTCTGTGGTTCTATTTTGGCTCGGTTCGATTTCGGCACCATGAACCTTTTTGGCATGCTTCCAAAATCGAACAGGAACAGCATGTCTGGCGGTAAAAAATCTGATTGAGAATTTATCCGCTGGAAGGTTGTTTTGCGGTATATACTGCTTCGCGACTAAAAACGGGTTAACCAACGTGCGAAGATTGAGTTTTGGCCAACTTCGCCGCGTCGCAACTCGATCCTCAATAGTGCGCATAATGCACACGGCGAAGGATGCGCACTATAACGAAGTGACTCGCGACGCGGCGAAGTTGGTCAAAAATCGAACTTCGCACGTTGGTTCATCCATTTTTAGTCGTGAAGCAGTACAGTCAACTTTCGTTCGTTGCACTAAACCTGTAGCCCTTTTAGTGAAAGACTTTCACTAATCGGGCTGAGTTTTGAGCTGTCAAATAACCAAGAACAAAAGAAACTCAGAACTACCAACATTGATAAATTGCGTCTTATGTCAGAAAATGACGTTTGACTTCGTTTTAGGTGGGCTATAACCCACTCAACGGGAGCCCAATTAAAATGAAGCCCATCTAAAGATAACGAACGAAATTCGACTGTATATATTTCTAGATTGCGATGGTAGGATTTTTGCTATCCTATAATTCTGATAAATTAAAGTTAAGTTAAATCGTTTCATTTTTTATGGAGAAAGATATTTCACTATAAACTTTTGTATAAAGAAAAACATTTAAGAGGATTTATGCTTTCCTCCATTATGTACAACCGGCACAAAAAAAATTTTTTTTGAAAATATTTTTCAATTTGAAAGTGTTTTTCAATTTCAGGAAATTTTGCTACACGAAATTATAACATATAACTTTCTTATCTATGTGGATATATAGAAGCACTACGCGTTGAACATCGAATCTCCCAGTACATGCTTTTGAATTTTGAGTATTCATGGTAATATTTGTTCACACAATTCCAGTAAATAAATGTTGTCGCTATCGAGTTAAGGAACATCGACTCATGAAAGTTTTTAACACTTCAGTCGTCGCGCTGTTGTGTTTCGTACAACACTGTTGAAAAAACCTCGCATTTCGTTCACAACAGCAGCGTGGTGGTTCTGACGGTGGAAAACCAAAGAAATTTTCAACACTCAAGAAAATATCTTCCTTCAATTAATGTGAATTTGCACATACATTGCTCAAATTGCCAGAATCATTAGTCTTATTTGTGTCATATTTATAGCATTTGAAACATATTTAAAGTATGTGCAAGTTATATGTTCTTCAGAAGAACATTGTGCAAAAAGTATGGCGTCTGAGTAAAGGTAGTGACCTTGTGAAGCTGTATTTATCCAGCGATATTTTGGCTGCATCGGAAAGTATATTTGCTAAAATTCAATACTTTGATATTGTTTTAACTTATGTTTACTTCTATGCAGATGGAGGCATCGAATTCAATCAGATAGATGTAACAGCAAAGAATGATTACAAACTGATGAACCCTCTGCCCACAGAGATTGCGTAGAAACCCAATACGACCCCAAAAGATGGTAATTTTTGGTTTGTCTTCTTCTGCTGCTCATTCTAATTCATAGTTTCATCATTCATATTGAAACTGTCAATAAACTGTATTTATATTCACTTATTTGTTTTCACTTATTATTGGATTTAACAAGAAACACCTGAAAACGTTCATTGAAATGATTTGTTCGGTCAATATACTCCATTGAAGCCGCCCATGTAAAGTATGTGTCTGGATTATGGATTGGATATGAAATAATCATGCTTTCAATGGAAATTAAGATTGGCGAAAATCCATTGATTACGCACATACTTTCCATATGCAAACCCCCATTGCAAAAATCCATATGGGTTGGCACATGAATCAAATGAAGACATTATCTTGAGTGAACAAGTTTTGTTATCAGTGGCATTATATGTTTTTCAGCGTGCATCGAAAATGTAGGTAAATTTTTCTGTTTCTAATTAGGTGAGTCCCGAGGAATAAAGACGAAACACTAGATAGATATAGATATATATATAGTTGTACCTTTGTACTAGGTATATAAGCTACAGTAATTAGGAATGAAAAGCTCCTCTTTGACTTAATACCACCCGACCCAACAGAAGTGTAACGCGGATGAGTTAAATTATTCGTTCCGAGAGAATAAATTTCAATTGTCGTTCCGAGAATAAACCGGCGTTCAAGTGTTTCGATCTGAAGGAAGACACAAATTTCCCCTTCATCTATCCGGGAAGCCGTGACCTATTCAAAAACTACAGTCCACTTAAAAATGTTTCGAACAATAACAAAAAGGCTTAACAGAGATCTTTTGGCGTCAACAGAAAGATTTCAACCTCTTCTTTATAAAAAGAGCGATCAAATTAATTTTTGAGCATAAACTTAATTATTTATATAACTTTTCGATAAAATAAAACGCTGATATTTGGCAAATCGATTAAACTAGAGGCGATCTATCCACCAAAAATAGCACATGTCGTTTTTATCTAAAAATGTACGGTTTATTGCATGGTCCAATCTACTGATACATTAGTATTCATTACATACAATATATGACCGTACTCAGAATTGTCACATTCAAGCCGGTTAGTCAAACAACAGAAAACCTATGTTGCGCAAGATGAGTTTAAGATTTATCGAAACTTGAAAGGAAAATCTTCAAATTAAGATTTGTGTGATCTGTGTGCGAGCGTGTGCTCACATAAAATAAGTAGAATTTCATTCGGGTTTCCTCATATATTTTACAAACGAGCAAAATATACAATTACGTCCCGAGATGAGGCAGCCTCGGGCTGCAAATCTCGTTAATGAAAATAATAATAATATTAACAATTACGTCGGTCGTATTCTGCAAAATGCTCTTAAAAAATCAATTTTTAATCAATCTTCATGAAATCTTGAAAGAAGATTATTCAATTATAGTATAAAAATACAAACATACTTTGGAAATGTTATTATTCATTTAGAAGTAGAGACAAAATAAAAATACAATTATTCATTATACAATTTTTAGTTTCCAATGATAGTTCTTGTTTCCAAGATACTGTAATGATGAAGCTTTGCAAATGAAACATACACAAATAAATTAAATAACTAAAAGAAAATTGTTAACGGTGTCACGATATAAAATATTACCAATAAGTTTACATGATTTTAACAATAAAATTACAAATAAAATTAAAATGTTTGGGAACCTCTATGTATGGCAGAGGTTAACCTTTTCCAAAGGCATCGTTATTTATCTGCAAACTATAGTGAAAATCGCACCGTTCAAATGGCCGACAAGAAAAAGGCTCTATTCATCTGCCTCGGTAAGTATCTCATTTTCCAATCCCTGATTAGACTGCACGATTCACTAAGCATTCCATTATCATAATTCCTCTGTAGGTAACATTTGCCGCTCGCCTATAGCGGAAGCAGTGTTCCTGAAGACCATCCGGGAAGCCGGCGTCGCTGACCAGTGGGAAGTGGACAGCGCTGCCATAGGGGGATGGCACGTTGGGAACTTGCCGGATCACCGGGCGTTGGCCACCATGAAGAAGCACGAGTTGCCCTACGAGAACCGCGCCCGGCAGATCACCAAGAATGACTTCAATCACTACGACTACATCTTCGGCATGGACCAGGAGAACATGTCCGACCTGAAGAGTCGCGCCCCGAAAGGGTCCAAGGCGAAGCAACTTTTTTTGGGTGACTACGATACGGACGCACCGGGCAAAATCATTCGCGATCCGTACTACGACCAGGGGTCGGAGGGATTCGAGCAATGTTACGTCCAGTGCGTGCGGTGTTGCAAAGGGTTCCTCGAAAAGGTCGAGAGAGGTGAACTGTGATAGAGCTGTTTGGTGCTGTAGGCAAAGGTTTTGCTTGTGAAATAAAGGTGATCGGTTTTGAATGTTGATCTTGGTCTACTTTATTGCTTGAAAATATAAATACAGGCAACTCTCTGTAACTCAATGTTGAAGGGACCATGGACTTTAAGGTGAAGATGAATCGAAGCCAAACTTCAAACTTTCAAGAGCACGGATCTGGAGAACCAAACCTCCGTTTAAGCTGAAAACCTAATCGATTGGTCACTAGCTGGTGGTGACCAATCGATTAGGTTTTCAGCTCAAACGGATGTTTGGTTCTCCACATCCGTGCTCTTGAAAATATGAAGTTTGGCTTCGATTCATCTTCGCCTTAAGAGGTATCGAGTTCTTCTTTCTGGTGTTACATCCACATAAGACCTATAAGCTGAGGAGCAGGCTCCGCCCCAGTGGGGACGTAATGTCAAGAAGCATAAGATCACTGGAAAGAATCCTGGATAAATTATTTAAGGCCTTTGGATAATTTCTCAGAGCATTTCTGGATGACTTCCTGAAGGAATCTCAGGAGTAATTCCTAAAGGTATTCCAAGTTATATTCCTGGTTAAAATCTTAACGAAATGCTGAACGACAGTTTTGGAGGAAATCCTATGAAATTAGTGAAGGCATCTCTGAACAACAAACTGCTTGAAGTCTTGAAGACGTCCGAAACGGAATAATTAATATAAAAGTTCATTCGTATCGATTTTGCTTGTGTTGCTCTACTTTATTGTTTCGTAATGTAAAAACGCACTTATTAAAATATGTGATATTCTATTGCCTATTCAATGATGGGAACCCTATCAGACTCGATGGCATCGGCATGGTTAGCACTGCTCCGTTGTATCCACTCATTGGAGAGGCTTGTTGGTGATGTTGCTGCAGTTGTGACTGTTGCAGTGCGGGATGTGGATGACCAGAAAAATGTGACGCTGGTTCGGGAGATCCGATCGTTGCAAACGAAGCCGTTGTAGCAGGACTTCCCATATCGGAGACGTGCGTTAGGTCGCTATGGCTAGTACGGTCATGTTCAGACATTGCCATCTGTTGAATTATCGGTGCTATGGAAGGATGTACCGGAGGATCTACCGGTAGCTGTATTTGCGTTTCGTCTTGTTGGACAACACGTAACTTTTTAGAACTTGTGGACTGTGCTCCACATTCACTCTTCTTCTTTCGTGCGCTCTGCTTGTACAGCTGAACGCCTTCGACCACAATTCCATGCTTACGAATTTTGTGCTGCGTCAACATGTAGTTGAACCTGGAACGAGGAAACCGAAAATCAAGCCAAAGATGTTAAAGATTGTTTCATTACAAATTACCTGTAATCTGCACCGCAGATATCGCAATACACCCGATCCCCTGTGTGCTTCATGACGTGATACCGCAGCTGATTAGGTCTAGCGAAGGCTTTGTCGCAATAGGTGCACTTATGTTTGTAAGGATTATCGTCGTGGAGCAGCATATGTCTGCGAAGACTTTTCCGCCAGCGACATTTCAGTCCACAGATGTTGCACACAAAGTCCTTCTTCTCATGAATGGACTCCATGTGGATCTTCAGTTGTTGCTTGATGTAGAACCTTCGATCGCAAATTGGACACACGATGTCCTTCTGTTGGGTGTGCGTCATCATGTGAACGTTGAATGTGGCACTGCTTGAAAGAATTTTGCCACATATTTGGCAAACTTGCTTGCAGAGAGATGCTGGCTTCTCGTCGGTACTTCTATCTCGTTTTTCCCTGGGCTTTCGAGGCCCTTTTGGTGGACGAGGGTCATTCTTCCTTGGTCGACCGCGTTTCCTTTTTGGTTTCTCTTCAACAAAGGTGTCATCTTCTTCGGGGACTTCATATTTCATCTCACTGTTTCTTCTACGCTCTTCTTCTGGTTCATACTCATCGTCGTCATCTTCATCCGTTCCAGAATGGCTTTCCGAACTTGAATACGCGCCAAAATCCTTTGGCATATCATAGTCCGGATCGGAGTTCGTCTCACATGGTTCCTCTTTTACTGCATGATCGTGTTCTAGCTTTTCAACAGCCTTTTGCAAGTCATTGTCGAACTCCGTTTCTTCACTTATATCGTAGCACGCACCAAGGCTTTTCTCATCTTTCCCGAGTCCCACCACCAAGTAATCCGTTGGAATTTCGCTGGGTTCTTCATCTTCTCTTTTGATTTGTGTTGCAACAACTGCTTCAGTGTCCAGTTTACTACAGTCTTCCTCGTCGTCATTCTTTATCACCCCCAACATCTTGACCAACTTGATTTGTGCGGCACTGCATGTCCTCACAAACTTGGTCCAGAATTTCATCATGTGCGCACATGCATCACACACTCCACTCGGAAGCATGTCGTACTTCCTGCTAGATTCCAAGCAAATGTCTAGCAGCTTGGCCGTATCGCTGCACTTCATCAGCTTCTCCAAACTATTCTTCAGTGGTTGTCTTTCGTCTTTTGCGCATAGCCGACAGTAACTAGCTTCACTGCCGCTTCCTTCCCGTGTCATAACTTCCGTTGGCCCCGGCTTATCATCCATGGAGCTGATAACACCCACCGATGGCACGGCATCCGGTTGAGTTAGCACTGCAGGAACCACATTCCGATCGATTTCCTCCGGTAGGAAATGTTGATCGCAAACCTTCGGATCGGGTATGTGTTTGCAGTTGGCACGGAATCCCAGGGCTTTGTTCCATGAGCGTATCAGATCGCGACCCTCACTCGGAAAGTCGAAGAAGCTGATTCCGGGCTGGTCCGTGGTTGAGTTGCAGTCCGGTGCAAGACACTTTTGTACCAGTTTGTCCATAGTGCTTAAAGTATGTTGGTTTCCCTAGCGATGATCGCTCATTTCGGTCTAAAATAGTAAATTTTTTACTCGTTCAATAAAATGGTTTGTTTACTATGAAATTGAAACACAATCAAAACCTGTAAAGATGACACCTAATGCATTTGCATTCATAAATGCATCTATCCACACATGAAAAGTATATGAAAGTGCATAGCCATAGCCACCTAGCGGTGAGTTGTGGAATTTGCTGTATATTTTTTGGCTCCTTTGGCTCACCCTGTGTCGTCTCGCTTTAGAGTGGCCCAATATGTTCAAAAGGTTTTGAATAAGGTACCGCGGGGCAAGTGGGTAAATGGGGTAAGTGAAAACAATTGATATATTTTACTGAATATGTGAATTAACGTTTTGAACTCATGCGTAAACCTTTGAGGCCATTGAGAACATTACGATAGGTAATAGATTTCTGAGATTTTTCAGCCATTATTGCATAATAGAGCGAAAAATTGTTATCCTGTCAACTATTACTCCGTAACAAGTTGACGGCGTACAATCTTATTTTAATATTTTCAGTGGAAAAAATTTGCTGAAAATAATTTCCTGTACCACTTCCTAGTTGTCCTCTGTGACAGTTTCAAACTGCAATAAAAAAAGTTTTAGAATTAATTCGACGTAGACCTAAAAGTAACTAAATTTAAACACATTTAAACATTTAAACACAATTAAAAGGAAGACGTTGACAGAAAGGTTGCAATATTAGAGAATACACGGAAATCTCGTGGAATGTCTGTGTAAAGCTAGTTCAAAACATAAAAATGAGGTATAGGTCTATCCGCATAAAAAAGATTCTAAATACGTTATTGAAGGATTCCGTTTGATTTCTCCCGAAGAGTTATCCGACTATCTCAAAAACAAATAACGAGCGGTGGAAATTCTACAGAGCAGAAATGCAATTGCTGTAAGAACTAACATTGGAAATGTTGCAGTTATAATGTTGTCGAATCATTTCAACAAACATAACTGAGCAGGAGAAAATTCAAGTAACAAGAATAAATGTGTCTTTGTTCACATGTTACTTATGTTATTGTTCATTGGGACGCCTTAACAAATGTTAAAGGTAATAGAAATCGTGAATATAACTGTTAGTTTTTGAATGAATTGTTCAAAACGATAAACTTTTCTCTTACCCCACTTGTAAGGAGACGTTTTTCAAAACTTGTTCTGTACTTTTTCCTTCAATTTGACATATAAATAAATTTCAGCATATTGCTTATATTTGGTGGGAGTCAAGCTAAAAATATACACGACCTCATTTGTTTTAATTTAAAGTCTCTAGGATTTGAAGAATCCCAACAATACGAAATCCATTACCCACTTGCCCCACGGTACCTTAAACCAGTGCTGGTTGTTGATGTTTCAGTTCGTTTACACAAGCTGTAGCATCCTTTATGCTAATAAGGAATGGTGGTTAAGTTTCGAAGCTTGCGTCTGATCAATCGTTTTATAATGCAACATAAGAATGGGTGTTTAGTGGAACTGTGCGTTACACTCGTCGTTATTAAATTGTGTGTGATTGTGAAGGTTCTAATACCGTTAAGTCACCAGTCACCGTGCGGCCTCCATTCACCGTGCACATATACAAATTCCTACAGAATATTCATACAATTTTCACAAACTATTTTTTTGTCAGCAAAATAAGATAAAACTGATGAAATGAAGTAGTTTTTGTCACAAAGCATTTTGAAAAACCTAGTTTATGTAGTAAAAATCATGTGAATTCTGTTTGATAATAAGATTTTTCAACACTCTTAGTAGAAACACCAAAAATTCACATTTTTCATTTTAACGATAGAGTATGATTTTTTTCAAAATTTCAACAAGTTTTCATTGTGCATACTATTAGTAAGATGTATTTCATCGTATGAGCAATGAGATTTTATGCAAATTAGAATTTTATATTGTGTTTCAGTCGAAACCCAAATGCACGGTGAATGGATCCCTCTCAGTATGTATGGTTCCTATTACCGTGCATTAGTGTAAAAGGCATGAAATTATTCGGTAATAATAGATTTATTGTTATATCGTCATTAAACTACTTCATATTTAGTTTTTGAGTGAATATGGAATGATTTGGACAATACAGTCAAACCTCTTATAACGATTTTAATGAAAAAATAATTATTTATTTTTTTTTTAAACTTTTTATGGATTTTATTGTAAATGAAGATTTGAACAGTCTTAAAAATGAGTGCGCAAACTATTAGCAACATAGTTGCTCCATCAACAACGTTTATTCAAGAAACAAAATTAAATCATGGCGAAATCTATACGCACGGTGAATGGTGCACTAGTGTGCACGGTAAATGGTGACATAGAACGGTACGAGGCGACCTTAACATGAGATTTTCAAACATAATTTTTGAGTAATTTTTAGTTTTAGATTTTTCCCCGAATTATTATATAATTGTACGCTACGTAGTGGTATTCTAATACGCTTCAAATTATTTGGAAAAGTTATATCATTTTTTGAAGTGCAAATTTTTCTTAAATGCACGGTGAATGGTAGCTTGACGGTAGTGATTTTATAATAAAATATATGGCGATGAAAATTTGAAAATGAAATAGGAAGTGATTGTAATAGTTTTGTCACAGACAAACAGACGTAACACTTAGAACAAATTTCTTCTAAATCCATCGCCCAGTTTACACTATCATCATCTGGTGAGCATGTTGCACGAAAAGGTGTTTCGTGCAACAAGACCGGCAGATGGCGGTAGTGTGAAAGGTCAAACGCGAAGAAAAACGATGCGCGCGCCTTTGGTTGTGAGATTTGTAACATATCGAATTTGAAATGATCGTTAAATGAGTGGTCGATGGAAATGTCATCAGTGTTACGTCTGTTTGTCTGTGGTTTTGTTAAAAGTATATGCACAGACAAACAGACACAGATAAACAATACTGCCTAGTTCTTCACACATGCATGATAAAAGCGTTTATAATGACAGCGAGTGCAGAAGAATGGATCGAAGTGATTTTTTTTTACTGTAACTTTCTGGATCGTAGTTTGAATAGTAATGACAAAAATAATGAAAAATTTAAATTGAATATCTTATAATTCCTTAGTAATGATAATAGATGGCAAATGGTAATAACAATGAATTTATATGAAAATGATGTGATGTTATTTTGATGAAAATTTGTAACTGTGATAGTGAGAAGTGATATAATGGTAAGTATATCTGAAGCGTATTACGAAAGTCGATGAGTGATAATCGGTGATAGTGTCGATAGTGAGTGATGAAATGAAATGGGGAATGAGGACCTTTTAATAAAACTATTTCGTTCTTCACTTTAACCACTCTACTAGCATTTCAGGCCTTATCATAGATAGTAGTCTGAACTTCTAGACTGCAAAACAACGGTAAGAGTTGATTGCTGCTAGGGTACACACCATTTGAGCAACATTGCTTAGGAACGTCTGTGTGATGAATGCAATAGAGGTTTATAAAAGCAAATGCTTGGAAGGAGCTTAGGGCAATTTAAAAGTGCCAGTACTACCCCTATCGCTACTGACAAAAAAGAATTTCATTAACATTTCAGTTGTTGAAAGTTAGGCTTAGGTCAGAACTCCCGAACAATCACCTTGTGCAACAGCTCACCCAGCGTCATAGGTGGCTATGATACGCCTCATTACTGCCAACATACAGTGTTGAAGAAATACAATACAATACAATTGATTGTGCTCAACAAATCTTCAGTTAATTAAAAATACATAGTTCTACAATATTGTTCGCTATAGTATCAAGTAGTGTTTTTGACATTCTGGTTTCAATTGAACGCGGCCACAATTTTCCTGAACCAAACAGTAGACGATATTCTATTTCCCATATGTTTGAGCTGGAAATCACATGTTAACTTCAATACAAATGCGCCAATTCATGAAACGACCGAATAAAATTTTTAGGGAGTCTCCCTCTAAAACTAAGGAATAATCCCAGGGAATTTCACTACTTAATTTTTCTCCCATACTGAGCTGCGCATCATAGTAATCGTGAAATTTTGTTCTTAATCGATATCAAGTCATGGAACGGCTCATGAAGGTTTGACTGTAAATCGACTGTCATTGCCGAATAATCCATGATCTGTCGAACAACTTTATCGAAACCCCTAACATTATAGCTTTTCATGATCTTAAGATACAGAAGATCGAAGAAAATTTGGTACTAGCGGCACCTAGTGGATAAATACCTAATCAGATTTGATACCGCCATATAGCCCTTCATCTGCTGAACAAATTTTCCGAAACACCAACTTTCTAGCTTATCAGGATTTCGAGATTTTGAACGAAATGTGTTATTAGCGCCACTTAGCGGATAAATGCCCAACCAGGTTTTTAAATTACAGATAGCCTTTGATCTGCTTAACAACTATGTTGAAAACAAAAATTTTCAAGTTCAAAAAGTTCAAGTTGAAATTTGTTTCTAGCGCCACCTAGCGGATGATTTCCCAATCAAGTCTGTCATTGTCAGATCACCCTTGATCTACTGAGCCGAAGACCTTCTAGCTTTCAAAATCTCGAGATATAGAAGATTGAACGGAAGTTGTTACTAGATAACCTAGTGGATAAATTCCCAATCATTTTTTTCACTGTCAGATAGCGCTTGATCTGCTTTGCCGAAGATATCAACCTTCTAGCATCTAGATATCCGTTGAATGGATGATTTAGTCAATTTTGGTACCTAAGACAATGCGGAATAAATCCGGACTCACTTGGTCCATATTCTCAAGTTTTTTGGACCATAAACTCGAAGAGTTTTTCGGGAAATTCTGAAAATTCCATCACAATATATTTAGAAACAAAAAAGAAAGTAAGTTGGCTGGATGAAGGTTTGTAACGGCCTAATTACAATTGTGACAGAATACTTTGTTGGTTTATCTGCAGCGGAAGCGCATGGAGTATGTTCGGACAATAGAATAAAGTAAGCAATGGCCAACTCACGTCCAATGTTGGAACTTGGATTGTATTACCCTTATTAATTTTTATCGAGGACAAATCAATCTACGACATTTACTGAATAATCAAGTTGCCCGATGCCACTGTCAGTCGCTTGGTCTTCTATGAAAGAGAGTTCTTCCCGGGTATCCATCAGTTGAAGTCTATCCAACTGCATACCATGCTTGCTAATCTTATGCCGTGTCAATTGGTGCCGAAATCGGAACGCCTGGTCACACAGCTCGCATTGATGTATCTTTTCCCCGGTGTGTCGGGTCATATGGTCCCTAAGTTTCGCAGCTGAGTGATACGACTCCGTACATAAGGAACACTTGAAAGGTTTTGAGTCAGGATCGGTACTATGGCTGAGCATGTGCCGCTTAAAGTAACGCATCGTTCCAAACGTCTTGCCACACTCACCGCAGAGAATCGTATGCCTTTCATGGAGTGCCATTTTATGATGTTTGAGATCTTGGGCGATGAAGAATTGTTTATCACATTGATCGCACACAAAGTCCCGTTCCCGTTTATGAAACTTCATGTGCAGATCAAGATACGATGGATTTTGGAACGTCTTATTACATAGCTTACAATAGTTATAAACGCTGTTGGCGTCCCTTTTACGTCTCAAGGCCTTGGCGCTGTCCATCGATTTTGTCTTGTGCGTTTTCAAATGATACTTCAACATGTGCAACTGCTCGAATCGATCGGGACACAAAGGGCACATCAAGCGTTTTTTCGACATCAGCCGTTTCAACTCTTCCGAACCATTTTCCGCATCCAGTGAGTCGTTTTTGTGGATTTTCTGCAGATGCATCCGATAACCAATCCGGGAATCCAACTGCTTGCCACAAATCTCACATGTATGGCTTTTATTCCTTAGCGACTCCGATGTGCCTATCGCCGAGCAAGTTTTACGATGTTGCTTCTTTTGACTTCGGTTGGGAAACATTCTTCCACAATCCCAACATTCCTCATCTTCATTCAGTTGATCATACTTTTTCCGTGGGGCAGGAATTTTATCCAAAACTTCAAGCATTTCATCAATCGTCAATCCTTCAAGTGGTGGTAATTCCGAGTTTCTCTCTTCAGCATACTCTGGTTGGCGGTCGAAATCTTTCAGATCGGTGGATGTATCATTTTCGTAAAAACTCGCTTCGTTGGGCGAACACATCTCTGAATCTTCTGGAACCTGCAAATTTTTTTAATTAATTTATAATCAAGACCGTCATTATCAGAAAAGAAAAATAAATTCCATCAAATCTGTGATCACCAGTCATCTTCTATGGCTAAGTTGCAGGTCTGAGCCAAAATAAAACAAAATCATAAGGCCCGTTTTGAGGTTACACTTCTGATGGTATAAATCCACAAATTCAAAGGAAATCAGAGATTAATATTATAACGATTTCAAGGGTTTTGCGATTATCAGAAGGACCCTTTTTGTAGCACAGCAGTCAAAAGCATTAAATTTAAATAGAATAATGATAATACTGCTAATCATTTTCAAATATTGGCAATGATAAATTGCTGTTACATGATACGAACGTTTTACACAATTCTTGCATAATCTGGGATAACGCCCTAAAAGCCATTGGTAACCACCACGTGTGTAGCTCGTTGTTTCTGGGCAAATGAATGAATAAGCATTCAAACCAACATCACTGACAGGTAGGGAAAGATCCTTTCTACAGTTAAGCGTTGTTAAATAACGTATAATTCCATTCATATGATCAGAAATAACGAGCTACACTCATGGTTACCAATGGCTTTTAGGGCGAGATCATAAATAATGCGAGAAATAATTGAAAAACTGCCTCAAGGCTCATATAGCCTGAATTATAACGAAATCAATTTCATCAGCATGAGCAATGAACATAGATGACCGTACAATTTGCAGTTGCTATTCCGTGATTGATCAAAACAATTGATATAGCACATAGATTTAATGAATAGGGCTTGGAATAAATTAGCTTACCATTCTCTATGTGCACAAGTCGAGAGCTTAAACGTTAAAAGTTAAAAACGGCGCCGGCCAAGTCCTTACGGCCATCGGGGAAGGGAAGGAATGTTAATTTGACAACCGTTGTTACTACAGACCGAAGAGTCTTCTGCATCTCCACAGTTGTCGTGGAAAGGATTTTGGGTTAGTGCGATATGGTAAGGATCTAGGAGTCACCTTTGATTGGTGATGTGTAACCGGTGGTTCCAATAGTTACTTGCCGGCTCCACCGCAAGGTCCTTTTTCCTCCATTAAACCCACCGTGCATTATCACCACTCAATACGGGCGAGAGTAACTCTCTTGTCGGTATTCAGTTGGAGTGCCGCATAGATCTCAACACTAACATACATGTCAAGTATGGTATTTGTTTGCAGCGGGTTGAGCGCAAGCAAAAGACTAAAGTCTTGCTCGGCTTGGGTTTCCAACCAGTCAAAATATTAAAAAAAATCGGTTAATTTTGGGTTCGGTCGTACCATTTCGATAATTAAAAAGCTCAGCTTTCGGATCGAACTCTTTAGTCTGTCCGTAACCATAAACGAGAATAGTAGTGCGCGTCGAAATTTGCAGTATAAACGAGATAGTGAGTTGTATAATTTGTGTTTCTTTTTATTAGGTGGTAAAAGAAAACCTAAAACCGAAAAGTTATAACGAAAACACTATTGGTGAAAAAAACGATAAGTACAAGTAGGATTAGTGACACAAAAGGTGCATTGTAGGTAGGAAAATAAAGCAGTATTGTTATTTCTTCGTTAATAGGTTTTTGTTAAGCCCAAACCCATGTGTACCTTAAACAATAGAACAAATAGTGGTAAAAATAAAAAGGTAAATTTAAATGTTAAAACATGTATATTGTACAGTATGGCCCATAAAAAAATGCGAAAATCGTCATATCATGTTTTATGGTAGTTTTTACATAGAAAATGTGAATGAAACATAAATATTATTTATTACTTGTATTGTATAATCTATTTAGACTCAGTGTTTCGCTTTGGACATGATTTTTATCTGTTACTTTCACCTTACCAGAGAGCAATTGGAAGCATACCTTCAAATTTTATCATGCGGACGTCGAGTTCAATATCTGTGTGATGAAAGCTTCTAAAACATCAACGATGACGTCAGTTTATTCACAGGCCTTGTCTCCAGCATATGCCCATATCAAATGATAGAATTAATTCATAC
Organism: Aedes aegypti; assembly: GCF_002204515.2. Classification (NCBI taxonomy): domain Eukaryota; kingdom Metazoa; phylum Arthropoda; class Insecta; order Diptera; family Culicidae; genus Aedes; species Aedes aegypti. Next base: position 25,306 of record NW_018736120.1, read on the forward strand.
CTGGGTCATTGGAGGCTTAAACATATTTTCGAAAAAACTGCTCATTTTGGAGAGCTTTGATTGAACCTTCATATAAGTGTGATAAGCGGCTCCGTTTTGCTCAAAACCTTTGAGCTAGTATAGATATAAGTTGTCTCTAACCAAAGGAACAAATTTCATCCTAAAAAATCTGTTTTAGGCCTCCGTCTTTATTTTTTATTCAACTTTAACAAAAAAATAAAGGCCCCTCCCCTTGGTTATGCGACCTTGCCGCGATGGGAGGGCATAATCCATTAGCCCATATGATGGAAACCAAAGGCGTAACCTGTAGTGGTGGTATCACATTTTGGCATTTTTTGCTTAAACCCGCGTCATAATTCATATGGCATAGACGCAATAATATCTCGGATGTGATCCAACGGACATTCTGCGTCATTGATAGAATTGATGCCCATTTCAAATAATTAATCTATTCGAAGTGGACATTAATACTATTGGTGACGTTCAGTTTGCCTTTTGCTAACCAGAATGATCCGTAGCCACTCTTACTATTAGCTAGCTAGACACATCGTTATCATATACGAATACATAGGAACTCTTAGGAAAATGACTAGTAGATTCACTGAGTAGAAAAAAGTGGCGACAATCTTATTTTAATATGGTTTTTACATTGCCATAATAAGAAATACCTCTTTTGTTACAGTGGTATAAATAATCGAATTCCAGCTTCATTTTCGCAAAATTTACAAGTAGAAAGTAGGCGTTGTGAAGCATTGCATTTGCCACCGAAAAGTGAGTCTGGTAGGAGACTGTAATAGAAGCCTAAGGTAACTTTACTCTTCAATATTCACTATAAAAATGACTATGGAAAGTAAGACGCTGAGATCGATCATTAGGGTTTACTTGCTAGTTTCGAAAAATTGTTGAACAGACAAGGAAAGCGAGATTTTTTTCTTTAAGGATATATGAACGTAATGACCAATAAATACTTTTAACAACAAAAAATGAAATTAACTAGAACTACTACTAAACAGCCTAATTTTGTTAAAACTTGACGACAATTGATATTTAAGACTCTAACCTTACGTAAAAGACAGGAGTAATCAGAATAGCACTTCAATGACAAATTATTCAAAACCATTTCGACTAGACAGTATTAGTAATGACACTACTACACTACTATTTCAAACAAATTCTGATGAAGCTGCTGATTTTCACAATGCTTCCTTTTCTCAGAAGCAAGGTAATATGGGTACTTTTAAAAAACTACCACGTCACAATACTAATAAAAAAGCAGTGTTCATGTGGGCGCCATTGCCTAGTCCGTCTGAGTATTGGTCTTGGTAGAGGGGGAACTTGGCAAAAGCCAGACCGAGGGTTCAGCCTTGACAAGTTAAGCTGTCAGGCAGCTCCAACTGAATACCATACAAAAAAAAAAAAAAAACTTTAACAAAAAAATAAAGGCATATCAAATCTATAAGACGCAAATGCCCTCAAAACTATGACCCTGGCAAAATATTTTATTGTGATCATGAAAAACTCATTCTCTAAGAAATCCTCCATCCTCTGATACCAAACAAGCTAAAATTTTCAACAACAAAGTGTGATTTTTGAAGGTGGGAAGTTTATCACCAGAGTATACGACAATCAGACGCTGTTTCTTGCTTTGGACGGACAAAACCTTTGAGCTTCTTTACTTTATTACATTATTTTACATTTCACAGTAAGAAAAATATGACAAAAATTGTCCTGGATAGCGAAGTTATGTCAGAATATACTACAATAATCAGAAATTACATTCACTAACAAAAAAATGAAAATAACGCATGTGAATACTATATTCACGTTCAAACAATTTTCGCATTTTTTTATGGGCCATACTGTACATATTAAAAACCACAGTGACGTCGCAATGGTACTAATCACGGGGGTAGGTCCTGTAAGCGGGCCTTTTTTTCTTTTCTGCATCGCATGGCGGAGCAAGCGGTGGTTATTTCATCCACAGGACAAAAGTGGCCCCTCTTTCACTCCGAGCGCACCGATCTTTATCTTCCAGAACGCCAAGGACGGACAGACGCTGAAAAGGGTGCCCACGTTACGTGCTGCAATCTCCATCCGGAGCACGAAACCGGCCATTTTGGATTGACCACTCTCAGATCCCGGGCGTCGGTCATTGTTCTCGGCCCCCACCTTTGTCCTGTGTTATCTGGACATTGTCTTTACCTGTGCTGCCAAAACCGCCATTGCTCCTTGCCACCACGCCATTCATGAGAGCGACAACTAAGCCGTCGAAGCCAACGAAGCTATCCTCTCCATTCCGGGCGCCATCTGGACTGCCGTACTTCAGAATCCCTGTCCAGGTCCGTGAGGGATTTCATCAACCAAGTTTATGGTGGGACAGTTGCCAAACTTCTCGTGGAACCGGTCAATTCACTCCGTAGTTCACCTATCACCATCTATCTGCCGGCTGGACATCGCCCATACATCAACCCGCGGAGAATCGCCGCCTCGCTACCAACCCGTCATCGACCACCACCACCTGCCATCAACCGTTGCTGCTTTGAGCCTCCAGTCGCCAAACCGCAAATACCCTACCCCAAAAGTGTTGTGACGTCACTCTTCAGCCGATTATGGCTAATAAATTAGCATGTTAAAATGAAAAGTTGATTTGCACAGTGCATTCTTTTAAAGAGGAAAATCATGGACGAGAACAGCTTTCCCGGGAAGTTCACGAGACTGATAAGAGCGACGATGGAAGGTGTGCAAAATTGAGTGAAGGTTTCAGGCAAACACTCCAGTTCGTTTGGATCCCGCCGGGGACTACGACAAGGTGATGGACTTTCGTGCCTGTTGTTCAATATTGCGCTAGAAGGTGTTATGCGGTGAGCCGGGGTACTTTTTTACGAGATCCTGTCAATTTGTTTGTTTCGCGGATGGTTGTCGGCCGAACATTTGAAAAGGTGGCAGACCTGTACACCCGCATGAAACGCGAGGCAGCAAAAGATGTATTGGGTTTTCGGAGGGCAAGAGAAGTTCGACTGAACTAAAGACTAATTCAAGTAATCGTTACATTCAATATAGTTCAATGGTTGCTACGATTTGTAATTTTAACAAGTTGGACTGTTGTTGAATGCGAGCAAAACAAATTAGGGTTCATTCAAATATTACGTAACGCAAAATTTGTCAATTTTAGACCCCCTCCCACCCCCACGTAACAGCTTTTGTATAGAAAATTTAAAATTTTTGTATGGACCGTAACACAATGTGAGACCTCCTCACTCCCCTTGTTGCGTTACGTAATATTTGAACGGACCCTTGCATGCTAGCTGGTGGGCCGAGCGCGACAGGGCTCGCCTAGGTAGCAGTGTTACGATAAGGGAGCGGGCCATTTGGCATAAAGCCATTTGGCATAAGGTCATTTGGCATAACGCCATTTGGCATAAAGGACATTTGGCATAACGGTCATTTGGCATAACGGATATTTGGCATAATTTTTAACAAAGTGAAAGATGAGGGTCATTTGGCATAACGGACATTTGGCATAATTTCAATATATTTTCTGTAGCTCGCAACTGATATTGATAGTTTATGTAAATCAGCCATACGCTGTTATGACTGATATTGAGCAACTCTTATCATTTGCTACAACTTTGCTGAACTTACCAACTCACGATTCGTTAAAATTAAGAAGTTGGCCTATTCCTACTTTACACTTGTAATCATCGTAAAAAAAAATTAATACGTACACTTTGTAGTACTGAAAATTCGGTGTCCGGCCACTTGGCCGAATGCCGTTTGGCTGAATCATGAAAATAAAAATCAAATAACACCACCTCTGATATGTAGGTTTCATTAGTGTGGCCAGTTATTAGATAAGCTAATTAATTTGTTGGTTTTCATAATGTGACGGGACGTAATTTTTTGTCACTCTATAAGAGCTCTAAGAGAATGATAAAATCGACCCGTTAATTCAGGACGAAGTTGTGAACTCCTCACAACTCCTCACAAGACTCTGAGGTAACGGTTAATTCGCCTCTGGACTACCAAAGGTGTAATATGGTTTCAAGTGTTTTATTGATTTCATCAGATTTTTTTCCTTCTTTTGCACATAGGCTATTCATTCGAGTTATACTATTGAAAATAGTTCAGCTTATATTTTAATTGAGAATTTTACCTTCTTTAAAGCATCGGAAGTTCTTTGTAGTTGTACTGATAAAACTATTATATGCATTACACTTGCCTAAATTTTCATAAGAGATTTTTCCTTCTTTTGATCATAGGCTGTTCTTTCAAGAGTGAAGTATTTCTTATAGTTATTCATGTTAAAGCTTATAATAAGGGTATCTGGGGTAATATGCACCCCAGGAGTAAAACGACTTTTCTGGGATTCTACAAATATTTTAGAAAAATTTAGACATTTTTCTGCAAGATGGATTTGTAAAATCGCATGTTGTGGGTCACTCCTATCCGCTCTTGACGAATCTTTTCCAATTTTTTTACAAATACTCATAAAAGGCACCGTGGGGTTGTTTTGCCTCAAGGGTGGATATTACCCCAGAATCCCTTCCCGGTCAACCTGTCAGTGATTTTCGATAGCGATCGATATAGATTCGTTTTGAACCGTTAGCGATCGCCATCGTTGGTCAAAGATCTATAAAGAATTATGAAGACTGGTTGGTCGGGTTACGTCTTATTCAAAACACTTTTTTTTTACCTCAACTTGGGTGAGTGTCATTCTCCTCCTGCTTGCGTATAGCAATAAACGACTCGGGGAATATTTAAGTCAAAAAAACCAAGACTTGTGGTTGCTAGAGCTATGACATATATTACTTAGTACGATCCGAGGGATCAAAACAACCAGATCCAGCAAAAGGACGAATAAGTCTTAAACCTTTTTGGTTACTGTCAAAATCTAACTACAAACATCTGCAGGTGGCTATCGCCGCTAGCAGAGAAGAGAATAACTGCTTACATTTAGGATGTTCTTCTTTCAACACGAACTGTTTCTTGAAATACTACTAAAATGCTAATTATGTGTATATCAATGATGGTGTAACCTTATTCATGAATAAGCTGAATGAGTTCTTTGAAATTCATTATAAATCCATGCTAGTTCACTTTTGTTTTCAATTTCGGCCTAACGGCATTCGGCCAAATGACCCTTTCGGCCAAATGGCATTCAACCAAATGGCATTCAACCAAATGACATTCGGCCAAACGACCCGGAACCGACAATTCTGAACATATTATCAGAGCAACTATGGCTCTAAAATCAATAAATCGAGACGAAAATCTCATGTCCGCCTAAATTAGCTTCCTGGACCAGTGTGCACTGGTTGATCGGATTCGTTGGATCACGAAATGTTATTTAAAAGATAATTGTAGTAGCAATGTTGCTGCATTTTTTTCTTGGTTTCCAAAGTCATTACCTTGTTTTCAATTTTCAATTTCAAATTAAGAAATATTGCGTCACTGATTGACACCCTAGTTAATCTTCTGTTATTCTGTTTAGTCATGATATTTATCTAGAGATTTACCCTTCTTTTAAACATAAGGTATTCTTTCGAGGGTTATTGCATAGCGGTTCGATGCGTTATTTTGTTATATAGGAATTCGACCTTCTTTTTAACATGACTTTTTCTTTTGCGTAATATTACAAAAAAAATTCACATAAAAAAAGGAATATCTGAATTATTATACCGAATAACCCTTACTTTTCAGATGGTTTGATATTATGCCAAATGTCCGTTATGCCAAATGACCCTTTATTTTTACATTGTTCAAAATTATGCCAAATGCCCGTTATGCCAAATGGCTGTTATGCCAAATGTCCTTTATGCCAAATGGCATTATGCCAAATGACCTTATGCCAAATGGCTTTATGCCAAATGACCCAGACCCTTACGATAAACGGGGATACGTTCGAGGTGGTCGATGAGTTCGTCTACCTTGGATCCATGCTGACGGCTGACAATAACGTTAGCCGTGAAATACGAAGGCGCATCATCAGTGGAAGTCGGGCCTACTATGGCCTCCACAAGAAGCTGCGGTCAAAAAAGATTCACGCCTGCACCAAATGTACTATGTACAAAACGCTCAGAAGGCCGGTAGTCCTCTACGGGCAAGGAACGTGGACGATGCTCGAGGAGGACCTGCAAGCACTTGGAGTCTTCGAACGTCGGATGCTTAGGACGATCTTCGGCGGTGTGCAGGAAAACGGTGTGTGGCGGCGAAGGATGCACCACGAGCTTGCCCAACTCTACGGCGAACCCAGTATCCAGAAGGTGGCCAAAGCTGGAAGGATACGATTGGTGTTCGCTTCCGAACCGAGTATTGTGGCGTGAAATTGTTGTTTTAGTGTTATCTGTTACAGACGGAGGGGAGGGGATCGAAAAATTGCCAATTTTAGCGTTACGTAATAAATGGATGCTGCCCAAGCAACAGGATCAAAGCACCAAACACGTTTCGTTCAATAGACCTTTTCCAACGATACCTCCAGTATTACAGTTTCTTCCATATATTTGTTTATAAATTCCCATAAGTTTCCTACAGTATGGCCCATTAAAAATCATCATATCATGTTTTATGACAGTTTTTATATGGAAAATGGAAGAAACAAAAATGTGCATTGGATCTGGTCCGCAAGCATGGGACCATTGAGGATCTTGTCGCTAAAGTCTCGCTCCTTCAAGAGACCGTAACTAAAAAGGACAACGAAATTAGAATTCTACGCGCGCACACCAAAACCACTTCTCTCGACAGCAGCAACTCCAAATTACAACGACAGCAACCCACCAAAACTCAAGTCCCCCCCTCATTTCCCGGCTCTCAAGGGCACAACAACCAGAAAGATAGAACAAGCAAGGCAACACCAGTCACCGTAGCGCAGAACCTGTCGATAGTCCCCGCGACGCCGATGGATGTAGTCGCTTCTGAGACCAACACCGGAACAAAACAGAAATTGAGGAAAAAAAATGCAGAAAAAAACAGCGGCGATCTCCATGCTAAACGAACCAAGGCCAACGAATCAGTAATGTACATCTCCGATACAGAAGATTTTCCAGCACCTGAAAACGATATTTGCAATGAGTCAGAGGTAGAACACCACATTTCGTCGTCTTCAGACGAAGCAATGGAAGAGAGCGTGGCATCAGGAACATTTTAGCAAGCTACGTCCTACCTTTTTCCACCATCCGTAATAACAAATAACTACAATGAGTTATAAACCAAACATTATTTCATGTCGAGATAAAAACAACATGCATCAAACAGAGGACGACACCCCCAACAAACTCCTGAACAAACTTTCCTTCCCCGCTAACATAGCGGCTCAAACAGCACTCCCGAACGTCCAAACCTTGGGATTGGAAACTTCTGGGTCGCGTGATAACTTCACTCTCCCCCTTCTGGACTCCGAGGGACTCATAAACACATCAAGCAAACAAGATAAGGCCTCGGGTAGTCGGGGCCCCACCAGTGCGGAAGACTTTGGTGAACCGGAACTGGTGGACAACCTCCGACATCCGTTGGCAAACTCTTTGGAAATAAACTGCGTTGGAACCATCGGTACTCCGTTTGTAGAAAACAACGGGTCGCGTGATAACATCATACTCCCCCACCCGGACTTCGACAGAACCAAAAAAACAAGCCAGCATGATAAGGTCTCGGACAGCCGGGGCCCCACCAGTGCGGAAGACTTTGCTGGACCGGAACCGGTGGACAACCTCCGGCGTTCGTTGGCAAACTCCTTTGGAACGGTCAGCGAGGGAGTTAAGGCTTTGCACTGTAAGGAAAACAACGGGTCGCATGATAACATCATACTCCCCCAGGACGACGAGCAAACTAATAAGGAAAATGCCTCAAGTAGTCGTAGCACCACCAGCGTGAGAGCCTCGTGTGAATCGGATCGTTTGGACAATCCCCGGCGTTTGTTGGCTCCCAGACAGGAGACAGTTCCGCCTGCACAGTTACAATTTGATAATCCTATCCCTCCGGAAGCTCGGTCGGATGCGCAAAAATATGACCAATGGAAGTACAGAACCGACAACGCCGCTATTCCAGCTGCTGGCCCTTCATCCTTATTGACCTTCATTCCTGTGAGCTCAATATCCTCACCGCTAGAAAGACCCACTTTAGCTGTTTCTGCCTGTGAAGATCCATTGCGATCTGCTTCCAGTCTTAAGTCTTCCTGCAAACCCGTAGGACTAGCACGCAGACGAAGTACGCGAACAAGAACCCCTCCCTCACACCCAGACAACGCGAGTAGTAAGAAGACGAAGCATTCATCGCTAGCGATACAGTGGAATATGAATGGCTATTCGAACAACCTTGCTGATCTAGAACTGCTCATAGCAGAGTCTACACCCGTTATAATTGCCCTTCAGGAGATTCATAGATCAGACACCAGAACAATGGAAAAAACTCTACAAGGCCAATACAACTGGATCCTGAAAGGTGGGGCAAACATTTATCAGTCTGCAGCAATTGGAATCCATAGATCAACAACCTACGTTGACCTTACTCCTAACTCAGATCTGATCGCAGTAGCAGCTAGAGTTGAATCTCCCTTTCCAATAACCGTTGTCAGTATTTATATACCAACATTGGATTGCAAGAACATTGAGCAGAGGTTGTCCAATTTTCTCGATCAGCTTCTCCCGCCTTTCCTGATCCTGGGCGATTTTAACGCGCATCATGTTAGCTGGGGTTCACGAAGGAACACTGAAAAGGGCTTCCAAATTCTTCGGGCCTCGGAAAAAGCAAACCTTCGTATACTGAACGACGGCTCTCCCACATTCACGCGACCGCTTATCAGTTCCGCCATAGATATATCTTTCTCTAGCGAAAACCTTTTAGGACGCCTTCAGTGGTCAATTTCCAAGGATCCCATGGGTAGTGACCATCATCCGATATCGATCTACTGCAACTTCCCCACACCAAAAACAACCAGACGTCCACGATGGAAATATGAATTAGCTGATTGGCAACTTTTCCAAAATACCATCGAAATCAGCCCTATAGAAGATGATACTCCACTAGAAGGGTTGATTAGCACAATCCTTACAGCAGCCTCCGAAGCTATTCCGAAAACAAGCCCAAACGCCGGCCGTCGGGCGCTAAGATGGTGGTCACCTGAAACCAAGACCGCTATTAAATTGAGGAGGAAAGCCCTAAGAAAAATGAAACGGATTCCGAAAGACCACCCTAACGCAGAAAAAATAGCTGCGGACTACTGTTCAAAACGCAACGCATGCCGGGACATAGTTCGTGCTGCAAAGCGCAAATCATGGGACGAATTCCTGAACGGTATAAGCAGTGACAGCTCATCTTCCGAACTGTGGAAAAGCATAAACGTGTTGCAAGGGAAACGCGGCATCAACGGTATTGCCATTAAAACCAGCAACGGCATCTCCAGGGACCCCAAAGAAATTGCGAACATTCTTGGTGGTTTCTTCGCTAAATTGAGCTCTCGGAGCGGTTATAACCCTGATTTTACTCAGCTTGACGATTTTTCGACTACCGTTGAATCCATCTCAATCCCGCGTAGCCGCCCAGGTGATCGATTAGACAAACCCTTTTCTTCTGCTGAATTGTCCTTTGCATTAGGTAACGGTAAAGGAAAATCAGCTGGGCCAGATGACATCGGCTACCCTCTCCTTCGTCACCTTCCACCCATCGGAAAAAGAGTTTTACTTAAAAATTACAATAGAATTTGGGAAGATAGAACTTTTCCCGATCAATGGCGACACAGCCTAGTCATTCCTATTCCCAAAAATGACTCGAATCGTACTGAACCGAGCGGATACCGCCCCATCTCCTTGACCAGCTGCTGTGGTATGGTCATGGAACGAATGGTCAATCGAAGACTAACACAATTCATCCGTGACAACGATCTCCTCGACCATCGACAACACGCATTTCGCCAAGGATGTGGCACAAACACGTACTTCGCAACACTCGGCCAAGTTCTAGACGACGCCCTCGAAAAAGGCCTCCACGTGGACTTGGCCACACTGGACCTTTCAAAGGCGTACAATCGTACTTGGACTCCAGGAGTGCTTAGAACACTGACCAGCTGGGGAATCAGTGGCAACACTTTTGCTTTCATCCGTAATTTTCTGACGAACAGAACCTTTCAAGTATGCATCGGAAACACGAACTCGAACTCTTTTCCGGAGGAAACCGGCGTACCTCAAGGCTCCGTGTTGGCGGTAACCCTCTTCCTTATCGCCATGAACGGAGTTTTTGAAACGTTACCAAAAGGCGTTTTTATATTTGTGTTTGCGGATGACATTGTTATCCTCGTTGCAGGACACAAACCAACTTTGATCCGCAGGAAACTCCAAAACGCAATCAAAGCAGTACATGATTGGGCACTATCTATAGGCTTCGACCTATCACCATCCAAAAGCCATTTCTCCCATATATGCTCAGGAAGGCATCGCACCAAAAAGAATCCTCCTACCATCGACGGCGAAGAAATTCCCTTTGATGCTACGATCCGCGTCCTGGGATTATACTTAGACCGGCATCTGAGTTTTCAACCGCACTGCGATCGTATCAAAAAACAATGTGAAAGTCGACTAAACCTGCTACGAATTATCACCAGCAAGCACACCAAAAACAACCGCGACGTGGGTCTGCGTGTTACCAAAGCAATTGTCTGCAGCAGGCTACTGTACGGTGCCGAACTGCTGTGTAGAAACTCCGAAAACGTGATCAGCAAACTTGCACCGACGTACAATCGGTGCATCCGCAGTTTGTCTGGACTCCTACCCTGTACAGTAGACCTGTTCATATTTGAAAAAATGTCTGGAAATCTTCCGGTCAAGCAGTATTCCGAATTCTCATGTTAAGAACAATGTCTGGTCAAATTTTCAGCTCATTTGATAGAGATCTTACTATGCTTCAAGTTGAAAATGTGTTTTTAGGCTTATTTTAAGGTTTGAAAAATCATAACTCAATACTCATAAATCAAAATCACTTGCTATTGCGACATATTGAAAGCTAATTCTATTCTGTTAAAGTTTGTCGAACACGCCAATAAGATTAAATTGAGTTTAAACATCGTTTGATCGAGATTTGCTCTCCACAGTACCCAGAAATCACGGTTTTCTGAACATGTATGCCCTAAAAAACACACATTGGCATTATTTTTCCAGGCCCTAGTCAACGGGAAACAAACATAATAAATCTATGAAATTATTAACCTTTAACAGCTTACATGTTGCTTTAGGAAATAAATTACAAACAATTCCCAAAGATCGAACAACCCATCTCAACCTGATGATAGTTAAATCGTGCATGACACAGGTACCGTCGAATGAATTAATTAAACAAGTTAGCATTGCTTTTTCTTTCCAAGTAATGATTGTTTTGATCATATTTCACTGACTATTCAGAACGATTTGAAAACAATCATTATCATCGACTGTGTAAAATCAGTGCTAACGTGTTCATTTTTAACATTCCTCGAAGCTCACGGTGGTGTTTTTGGCTCACCCACAGCGGATTTACGAATGTACTTCCTAATTGCCTATTTTTTACAATTTATTTTCGTAAGATGAAAGGTATCTTTAAATGGGATTGAGTTTTAGAAATACATAGTTATCATGTTCTGGAAATTCAAAATCCGAAAGTTTCATACAAGTATGTTTTTCAGGGAGAACACTCTCTAAAAATAGTGATTTTCAAGAACCTTGAAGCACAAACCTCAACCAAGCTATGTTTAAATTTGCTCCAATCATAAAACCGTGTTCGACAAAAGTTCGTAGAATTAAATAAACTACTATGTAGAGGTATTTCCGATAAGTTGTAATGTTCCGTTCAGTAGTTATGAATTTTCAAAGCTTGAAAATAGTCCAAAAACACATAATTGATTTGAAGCACATCTAAATTTTCTCCAAATTGACTGAAATTTTGACCAGAAGTTCATTTTGACATGAAAAATCAAAATATCGGTTGACTGAGGAACTTCCAGACATTTGAATAGGTCTACTGTACACCAGCAACATCCACATGCGTCGAAGCTGGAATTCCCCCCTTCCGATACATTTTTGCGATATCCGTATGCTCCAAAGCTGTCAGTTTCCTGGAGAAAACAAGCGGGGATGACGAGGGAGTGTTCCTCCTCAAAGAGGCAAACAAACTCCTTCAGCAATTCGCCCACCAAATCCTCCCCCCAGTGTCCACGGTCCACTGGGTTGGAGATGAAGCGTGGGACTTCTCTCCACCCAGGATCTACTGGACACTCAATACACCAACCAAGCAAAACCTGAATCCCACTACTGTGATTCCACGTTTCAATGAACTAAGTCTTATCAAAAGAAAGCTGAACGGCTATGAACTCTTCTATACTGACGGTTCAAAGACTTCTAGCGAAGTTGGCTTTGGCATTTTTGGACCCAATATCAATAAATGCGGAGGCCTACCCAAATCCACCTCGATCTTTTCGGCCGAAGCTACGGCTATTCTTTCGGCGGTTACAGAATACAGCTTTACCTGGAAAGCTATTGTTACCGACTCAGCTAGTGTACTGAGAGCTCTTGAGAACCCAAAGAACAAACACCCTTTGGTGCAAGCAATCAGAACAGCTTCAAACAGCAACACCATATATGTCTGGGTCCCCAGTCATTGCGGTATCAAGGGAAATGAAGCTGCTGACAAGCTGGCAGCAGAAGGCAGATCAAAAATACCAGCGCACCCTGAAGTACCTGCAGCCGATTTGAAAATATGGATCAAAACAGTTTTTACTTCAACATGGGAGAACGAATGGAATCTAGCTCGAGATTCTTTTCTACGGAAAATAAAAGGTGACACACATCGCTGGACCGACACAAAAAACTGGAAGGACCAAAGAATACTTTCTAGACTACGCTGTGGTTACACTAGATTTTCGCACGACCTCGGATCCCGGGATGGTTTCCTCAAACAATGCTCGGTGTGCTCAACCCATATGTCGGTAGAGCACTTAATTATAAATTGCCCTGCATTCCAAATCATCCGAGATCAACATGACATCGGCCTGAGCATTAGAGACGCATTATCTAATGACGCAGACAGAGAAAAATCACTAATCGAATTCCTCAAAATCACCGGCTACTACCAAGCAACATAGACCTGCGTAACTACTTACAACTAGGTAAACGGATGGGACTAGATGAAACTTGCTTACTGACAGGACGAACGACGATGACACCCCGAAGGCCAGAAACTAAAGAAAACTAAATCCATATTTCAGAATTCCGTAGGAATTTAAGAAAACTTTGATATACGTAAACTCTGTAAAAAATAATCTAATTCTCTCTTTTAAAAGAGACGAACCAGCCCAGGGCTGAAAGTCTCTATAATAAAGTAATAAAAAAAAAAAAATGTGCATTATTTGTAGTATTTGATTTGTTTGCACTTAGGTTTTCGTTTTGTTATCGATTACTTTCTACTTACTAAAGAGAAATTGGAAGCATGCCTTCAAATTTTATCATGCAGCCATCGAGTTCAATATGTGTATGATGATAGCTTTCGAAACGTTAACGATACGGTGAGATTCTTAGGTATATTTTATTAGGTAATATATTTCCGCACATGGCGATTTCGTTACTAAGTCGACCTTATCCAAAACTTTGCCCAAAGGTAGCCCTAAAAAGACTAAAATAGGTAGGTACATATTTACAGCCTCTTTAGTGAGCTCAGATTATAGATGGAGATTTTTTTTCTGATAATAACGGTCACCATTGATAAACAATAAATATATAGGTAAAACGCAGCAACTAACCTGCTCATCGGAGTGTTTAATTGAACTGGACAGTTCTGCTATGGATTCCGTCGCCAGTTGCTCCTGCTGCTGATGACAAATCGTAACGAAATGGTCAAATTCTTGCATTTTCACCCAACACACGTTGCATATCTTTGAGTCGCCGTTCTCATCTGTTGGCTCTTCCTGAGGCCAACACAGATTCCATATCGCATCCCGAACCAAATTAGAGTGCCTTACATTGGCGATTGAGAATCCTTCGGCCACCTTCAGCTCGTCGGAGCAGAAGCGACAACAGCTTTCGAAGGGAAGTACTTCCTCTTCTGCTGTAGGCACAAACACCATTTCCGGTTCCTGAACCGTTCGTTGTGTAGCTGGCTGTCTTTTCGTTTCAATGCTGGCCCGGCGTTTGGCTTTCTTGAGAAGAGGTAGTTCTGGAGGTTCTAACTCTTCCGGGGAGGGTAAATTAAGCGTAGGCACAACATTGGGCGCCAAATTTCGTGCGGAAACTTTCTGGTCGGGAGTGAAGTGCTTTTCGCAAACAATCGGAACACTGGGAATCTTCCATTCGGTAGTGCGCCCGATCGCATTCAGCCAGCGTACTTTCAGGTCGTCGTCTTCCCGCGGGATGTGATAGAATCGTATTCCCAGCTCGTAGTGATGCCGGTTGGTGGTACAGCCGACAACAGCACACTTTTTAGGCATTATGATCCTTCGAATGAAAAAATGAAGTTTGAACTGTTGATTTCCTAATAATAATATCTACTTTCCTTACCTTGATGTTTTAAATATGTTATCCTACCACTAAATTTAGTTTACTGCATGTTAAACATTAGCTGTGTTCAACGAGCTGCTCGAACTTGGTTGCAACCACTTGCGAGTCAGCTTTTGGTGTTCATTGAGCCACTCCAACCTACTTCGAGTCGCTCGAAACAGGTTGGAAGCTAGAGTCCGAGCTAGTTCAACCAGCTCGCAGTAGCTCGTGTTTTTGACGTTTAAAACGTAAACATTGAGAAAAAAAAGCAAAATCCCGAAGCGATACGGATTGTTAAGTGCGCGAATTTTTTTTCACGTGGAATTCCGGTAAATTAGTAAAAAGAGTAAAAAGAGCGTTCATTGAGAAAGCAGCTTGGAGTTGCTCGAAGTAGCTTTGACAGTTATTTGTTGACAAAAAATACGAGCTAGTACAACCAACCCCGAGCAAGTTCGATCAAAGTCATTGAACACAGCTATTTTTAAGCAAACTTGAATAGTAGTAGGTACACGATAGTTGGTGAGATTAGGACGTCAATAAATATTGTGTTTATTTTAACGCATTCAACTCCGACACAATACAACACGCCTGCACCGAACGAAACATCCTGGCTCAAATTGTATGATTTTTACTATAGTGGTTATCACGCCCAATGGTATGGGTGCCCTAGTGTAGAAGTAGTTGTGAACCTTAGAGGAAAACAATATGCACTCTGTCTCGAAAAACACCCAGAATCCGGGTGTAAATCTTTCAAATTGGGTAATATTTCCATATGAATTTTGATGAGTCTGGAAAGCGTGTGCAAGTTTCTTTGAGGAAAACAAAAACAAACTGTGTATGACGAGCGTACACTGTAAGATGAAAGTACCCTTTAAAGGGTAAAAAAGTACCCTCTTTGAGATAAACTAGTTTAACTCATTAAAAGAGTAAACGGCCTGTACTCATTAAAGAGTAAAGGGCTTGTACGTCAAATCAACGAGTAAATTTTACCCATTATTCGATATAAATTGTTTAGCAAAGTGGGTAAAATTCACTCTGTTTTATTTGCGCATAATTTCGTGTTTTTAAAACAATTTCAATCAAAAACTAACACAACAAACGCTATACGTTGGGCTACGTTATATGTATTTATTAAAAGCCATTTGAAAAATTATAAAAATATTTGATTGGGATCCTCTTCTTTCATTATAATCACCGAAGGAAAAAAAATGGCTGGATGGTGGTAACTTTCGTTGTCTGGAAGAA
>NW_018736120.1:41133-64539 GCF_002204515.2 Aedes aegypti
GGTATGCCTTCAATTCGTCTCTACTAAGCCCGACGCACTTAATGTGATACACTTTGCCGCATAAACCTTCGCAAGCGATACAATCATCACCTCGGACGATTGAAGAAGAGCATTGTTTGCAGATCGACGGTGTATTGCCAGTTTCTCTCATAGCCATCCTATACAGTGCACAGCGATAACAAACAATCAGCGTTATGGCGTTCGTAATCGGTTGCGATAGAATTTCAATCCACCTTTTCACGGTAACCACCGTACGAAATTGAGAATTTAATGATTGACAAATGCAAATATCACAGCACAATAGCATAATCCGCGAACGGAAATCGACACCAAAAAAATTAATGCATACTGCAGCTTGAGGCAAGGCAGCATTCACGTAACAACACAACACAGCAACTTCCTCTCCTCGCTGTCGACAGAGCGCGACACATTATCGGAGCCTATTTCCCCGGTGCAAGCAGACCACCCAATTGGACACAATTTCGTCGTGACATATCCACCCTCACAAGAAGGAACGAACCGTTTTTTTGTAGTAGGTGATCTGAACGCCCGTCATCGCCATTGGAATTGCTCGAAGGCTAACAAGGCAGGATTACTACTGTGCCAAGAAGCAGCCAGTCGAAACTTTTTCATTCATTTCTCCGACTCCTTCACGTTTCACCCTACCGGCCGCGGTCGTCCATCCACGCTGGACCTGACTCTCTCGAACAACTTGCTGGATATGACAAAGCCCGTCAGCTTAAACGAACTGTCCTCGGATCATCGCCCGATAACATTCAGCATAAGTCTCTTAGCTCCAACTGTACGAGTAACACAAAAAATCCGCTGCTATGCTCGTGCGGACTGGCCTTGTCTCCATCGTGAGGTCAACGCTAAGCTGAACCTACTAGATCCAACTGTAGTAACCCTCAATGACGAAGCTGATATTGACGCTGCTATAGTGCTCCTGACAACGACCATACTTGACGCAGATGCTGCTGCGGTCCCTGAAGTCCAGCAACGAACTTATCAAACTGCAACAATTCCTGAAAGTACACGTAAATTGATCGCATTACGTAATAAACGGCGGCGCCAGTGGTACCGGAGAAGGGATCCCATTTACCGCGACATAGTTTCGTTCCTTAATCGCAGAATTCGTGAAGAGTGCGATCAAGCCAATTACAACAAATTCAAGCAAACGCTGAGCACGCTGAACGATGATCGAAACACTCTCTGGAGAATCACCAAAGCTCTGCGTAAATCCACCAAATACAGCCCACCACTGCGCCAAGGAGACACCATCATCGCCTCGTCGGTAAAGAAAGCGCAGCAACTGGCCATGAGCTTTGCACAAGCACACTCCAACCAAATGGCGGACGATCCTGAAACCGTCGTAGCAGTCAATCAACCGCATCGACCAGACCCAATTGATTGGCACTCACCCATGGCTGATCCACCCAAAGGAAGTAGCCCAGACAATTCGAAAACTGAAATCCAAAAAATCTCCGGATCATGACAACATACGGAACTGCGTTATCAAGAGGCTATCTCGAAAGGTCATTGTTTTTCTTGCCAAAATATTTTCTGCTTGCCTTCGAATCGGGTATTTTCCATCCAGTTGGAAACATGCCGTTGTGATTGGTATCCCGAAGCCAAACAAGGATTCTATGATTGCGCCTAACTATAGACCAATTAGTCTTTTGCCTACCTTCAGCAAACTTCTAGAACGCATAATCCTAAAGCGTATAGAGCAACACCTTGAAAACACTCGGATCATCCCGATTAACAGTTTGGCTTCAAACGAGGCCATTCTACCAACGGTCAGGTATGGTCCTATTAGATGTTGAAAAAGCTTACGATTCCGTATGACAGGAGGCAATCCTTCATAAAATGTCAATCGCATCTTCACTGCTGACCTAGTGATGCTTGAAGATGTTCATTATTTGGGTTAATTCTACGAGTGGCGTGAGGTGACAATTGTCGGTATCGTATAGCGAGGTGACAATTCTCGACTCGAGTGAAGTGACTCTCCATTTGATTTGCACGGCGAGTCACTTCACTCGAGTCGAGAATTGCCACCTCGCTATACGACACCGACAATTGTCACCTCACGCCACTCGTAGAATAAGCCCAATTATCTCTTCGCTGACGATACGGGTTTTGTCGCATCCGATTCTGACCCCGCCATAGTAATCACCAAGCTACAATCGGCCCAAAACTCCATCGAATCTTATCAGAAAAATGGAAAATCAAAACCAACGCGGATAAATCACAGGCGATTTTTTTCACCCGCAAATGAAGTCCCCACAATTTCCGCAAAATCAGATCTCTGTATGAAGTCGCGAGATTCCATGGTCAAACGACGCGAGATATCTTGGACTAACTATGGACCGCAAACTAACGTTCGCTACCCACATTCAGAACACTCTCAGAACATGCAACAAATTAATAAGAATGCTTTACGCCCTAATCAATCGGCGTTCACGGTTGGTTACGAACTAAAAGCTCCTAATCTACAAGACAGTGTTCAAGCCGTCAATGACGTACGGATTTCCCGCCTGGTATGACTGCGCAGCTGTTCATAGAAAGAAGCTTCAAGTGAAACAAAATAGGATACTAAAAATTATTATTATTATCTTTATTATCGAGACTTTCAGCCGTTGGCTGGTTTGTCTCCGAGGATACTAAAAATGATTCTGAACCTAGACCCACAGTATCCAACAGATGGCGTTCACGAAATTGCAAAAATGGAAAAAATCAACGACTGGTTCCAACGTGTCCTCCCAAAGTTTTGGACGGGATGTGCAACATCAGCAAACCCTTTGCTCGAGCAATTGTGCCTGTAGTTCCTGTGATATTAGAATAGTAGTATTGTACCTTTCCTCTATCTATACCCTTTCTATTTGCTATGATGAAGGTTTTTCTTACCTTTTCCTTCCATGAATTCAATTCAACCGTTAAGTACCAGTAATTTTGTAATTAATTGTTTTTAATTTAGCTGTTAAAGTCCCAATCTAAACCCGAGTGGGACGGACCCCGTTCAACATTTCTGTATAATGAAGAATCCACCGGTCAATGGATCCTTTAGAATGTATCTATGTATGTATAATCTGGGTTGTCCAAACTTAAAAATGAACTCTTTAATCAATCGAGAAATTAAACTAAGACATGTTCTGGACTCCACTTTGTGCACTGTGCAAGAAAAAGAAGATCGAATCATGAATTCGACCATCGATTACAACAGAATTCACAGTGTAATTGTTCCAGTGTAACAAATGTTTGAAACTTGACCCGAATCAGACCACAGTATTTGTATTGAAAACAAAATGTGAATCATAAATACTTCAACTTATATAAAAATAAAACCCTTGTTTAAGAAATTAAAAATAAACACTGCAAAATAAATAGTTTCCAAATTATATGAAACTTGGAAAAGTTTGTCATAATGAATAACGATACAATCTGTAAGGATAACTTAATTTACACTTGCATTAAAATTTCCGATCATACCAAAAGGCAGTATTTCCTCTTGGCAAAAATATTACATAGCTTTTCGATCTAGCGTGACAAACTTTCTCTAGTTTCCCAAAAAGTTGATTCCGTTGAATCTGTCAAATAGCACCTTAAGTCGATAGAAGCCGAAGTTCAGCATTTGGTCTGACACTTCTAGCCGCAAAATCCTTCCCACAACAGTATTCTCCTCCTGCATGTTCCATTCTTGTGGTTTGCTCTACTATTAAAGCTTCGTGTACTACCTTCCTCTATGCTTTTTTTCCTGTGGAAAAAAATGATTTCTTATCCATCAAACATACCTATTAGCCACATCCAACACGTCTTAGATTGAGTGCATAAATCTTACGCCTAAATACGACACGATTGAAACATCAAAATTCATTTATAAGATTGAAACTAAAACGTGTGCCACATTGGTTGATAAACTGCTTGACAATTTGCAGGCAAAACTGAATGTCACGACTATTACCCCACACCACAGACAAACATTCATACATACATGACACATCTACAAACGTAACGGTTTTGCACTTCTCCCACACTCGTTCATCCTTCCTTATACTTGTCTCAATCGTGCATGGTTTTAAACAAACTCTAGGTCACTCCCTGGCATCAATGAGATATCGACGGCCACCGAGTCCCGATCCCACGGGATTGTGGTGGGCGCCTGCGGCTGTGCCACCGTAACGGCTGGCTGCGACGATAACGCCACCGGCGGAACCTCTGGACTGGTCAACGTCGACGCCATACTTCCGGAGCTTCGACGGCTCCGGTGATGATGGTTATAGCGGGACGACGTCGACATCCGCCGACCGGGGATCGCTACTTCGGCAATATCCTCACTGATGACCGTGCTCTGCCGAGGGGAGAGCCCTAGCTAGTTAAATCAGGAATCCACCAGCACGTGCCATCGCGTCACCAACTCCGAGCGGGGGTTCATCGCCTCCCGCATGTCGCCCCAGTGGGCGTTCTCCTCCGGACCGCTCGAGTTCAGCCCCAAACTGAACCAGCCGACCATTTCGTTGCGTTTCATGTTCCGCTTGGCGTACACCGACACCATCAGTGTGACGTCGTTCAACTGGAATAAGGCCACCTGGAAGAAGAGGATTAGAACTCGAGGAACACATTTCTTAGGGTAGAATACCTGAAAGATAAACGTCTCCTTGAACAACGGATTCGGTTGACCACGTCTCGTGGAGGTCTTCGCCCGAGCCATCTCCTGGCCCATGCTGCTGACCAGACACAGCTTGACGTACGTATCCGGGACCTTGTTCAACGCCAGGTTGCGGAATTGACTGCCCTTCACGATCTGGAATTGGTGGAAATACAGATTTTAGACTCCGGCCATACGGAGATTTTGAAAGATGTCTTACCTCAACCGTTAATCGACCCGTAGTTCCGTTGTAACCGAGTCCCAGAAGCAATTCTGGAACACCTCCATGCTGCATAGACGTCGTAGAACCCGTACTGTCCGATCGTGCCAAACTCAACAGATCACTCGTAGAACCGGTGTTCTGAAACGTACATTTGGAACATTAGACACTGACACGTTAATGCTTCCAATGGGCATTTTGCCCTTTGAAGGAAGCACCACACCAGGAAAAAAATATTTCGATTTCCATACGAAACGATTATGAAATTTTACCAAAAGAAAATGAAATAAATTTCATACAATGGCGCTATGAACGAATTAGCATGTGGTATGGTATGAGTTTTGCAGTACAGTAGTATAGATTCCATAAAAGTGTCGTATGAAATCTAAAGATGATTGTTATGAACATCGAAGTGTACTTATATGAAGCTCAGTATGTTCAAGTATGATCTTTATATGAATATATATGTAATGTATTTCATATTATTATATATTTTGCAATATTTTAATTATAACAAGAGGTGTTCTCGTAGTTTTCTTAAATTTATACAACCAAATTTTAAAAAAAAACAACCCATTATCAGAAAGTATACATTTTATCATTGTTTAATAACAAATATATAGTGTTTCTCCCAGTTGAAATTGTCATCCAATCGAATTTTGCCGTTGTAAAACTGGAAAAAGCTCGGTGCCAAGCTTTTAGCGGAAAGCTTCTTCTTCACTATTGATAAGTTGGACAGATTCTGAAGAAGATAGCCGATTATCAATTACTGAAACATAATATTAAACCTAATAAACAAACTCACGTTTTCGATGCCACGCTCAAGAAAACTTCGTATTTCCATTCTGTTGCCATTGCACGAGACAAAGTTTAGCCCGAGCCGCCATATTTGCTCCACTCTACATAGAATTATCGATATTAACAAATGAATTTGAATATTATTCTTTTACTATTTACCTCTAAACATAGCCATCGTTTTCACCAGAACTTTACAACTCGCGAGCTTCATTTGTTCAAACGCCATTTTGTTTCGTTTTGATGCTCGGTTCATAAGAAAAACGTATGATATTTTTCAAACAAGGCTTGCTTTGGATTTCATAAGCACATCGTATGAAATGTTATAGGACCGCGTATGAATCTTGAATCTAATTCGTATGTTCTTCATAAGCGAGTTATGAAAATCATACGCGTCGTATGAAATGTTTTTCAGTTAAGAAAATACTGTTTCATACGAAAGGTATTATGAATAACATAACTTCAGTTTCCTCAGTGAAGGTATCTAGAAGGGAGGTAGCCCAATGTGTCAGATTTCCCATTCCGCCATTTTGAAATGCCAAGTGACAGCTGGCGAATTTGTTTTGGTTGTTTCGATATCAGATGCATGGCGTGACACAGTAGGTATAGAATGTTTCTTTTACACCCACATCTGTGTGGTATACGCGGCAAAGTATCTGAATTTACTTCACTGTGTAATGCACTGATAGTAGAATGACTTAACTTACGAGATAAAGTTACAAGAATACAACCGTCATCGTCAGACGGCGACACCGTGGCGCAACCTCTCTTTCATCGGTAAACCATCGGTGGTGGGTGGCTCTCACCCGCTGCACTATTCGAAATTTCCACATGTACATGCATTACATGCAATTGTAAACCAATTTTTCAAATAATCTGCTTTTCTTCGACACAAAACACCGGAATACTACATTAAAGACGAAAATTTGATTCGCGACAAAATGCTGGAAAAATTTTCCACTTCACTGTGTTTATGTTTGTTGGAATAAACATTCCCTAACAACCCCATAGAAACGGTTGAGTACACAAACCCGCCAGCTAGCCAACTCGCCAGCTGTCACTTCCGCCTTCCCCGCAGCTAACCACACCGCGCACCCACTGACTGCTAAGATCGGTAAACCTGTCATCATAATAATCTTGCACTACACTAGACAACGGACCACGGTGTACTAAAATTAAGAAGGTGATATACTCCGAAAACTGACAGCTACTTGACGACGTCATTCCTATCCACCTCGAACAAATTTGCGAAAAAAAAATGATCTAGTGGTCCGGAAGGTATATGGTTCGATAGGAGTGACGTCACATGTTTATAATGAAACTCGATATTTACCGTTTTGATTCATATTACGGACAGCTTCAAATTCCGGACACTCTCGTTTGTATGGGAAACATTTCACACGAAATGTTTCAATTTTCGCCGTCCAAAAGTTCTCATTTTCGAGGCTCGTTTTATTAGGTTTTTTCCATAAATATCATTGCAAATTTATAATGCCCAACTACCTTAGACGTCTCTTAAGTGGTTGAACGATTTCAATTGATGATTTGACTGTTCCATTAATGATTATCATGAGCTGTCCGTAATTCGAATCAAAGCGTCCGGAATATGAGGTAAAGTGAGGGGGCGTCCGGAATAAGAATCATGAAAAAGCCACACGTTTTGATTTATTTAAAATTATTCAAGTTGCGGACGCGTATTCTTTACCCACCATCCGAAAGTTATGGGCTTCCGACGCTCGATAACGCTAAAAAATCATACAGAATTTTTTATTTTGTATGGTCCATGCTGGGTTATACTTCACTGAGGCCTTAAGTGTCCGTAATATGAATCAAAACGGTACATCAGTGAAGAGACTGCCTTGTTAATTTTTATGCCGTGCAACGGACTAAGCATGCTACGCCCAGTGGCACAGTCGGAAATCATTCTTCACGAAAATTTTTCGTCCGGGCACACAAGAGTTATTTGGCTAAATCATGGCCAAAATTATTTTTTCCCCTAAACAATCTGCTCATACCTTAATATTGACTAAAAAGCTTTTATAACTTAATTAGGAATAATTTCGAATCGTTTCTGGACAATTATCCACACATCAGTTATTCGTATCGAAAAAAATGCCGTCGAAGACAAACAGTTTTTGAGTTCGAATATTCTAGCAACAGATGGAAAACAGATTTGTACGGCATAAGTTAATGCGCCTCTAGCTCGTCAAGAGGGTCAGCAATCGATGAATAATTAGAATTTTAACAGTTATTGGATATACCAGCTCAAACATTTTTTTTAGGTATGCTCAGAAATTCATTTTCAGATATTCTTTTTCTTCTAAAAGAATACAATGCAATATTGCATTTGGAATTTATAAAATCAAATTTCCCTTTAATGGAATAATAAAATTGACTGGTATATTGAATATATGAAACGCTTTCTCCATGCCTTTTGCAAAAAAATATGTATGCCTCATTTTTACAAAAATCTGATCCAAAAATTTCAAGATATCACGAACGGATTATTTGGACTATCTATATTTTGTAAATGTCAATCGCATCAACAAAATGAGGAGTCAGCCTAAGCCCATCAGTCTTAAAATTTTAATGAAAAAGTAGACGAATTTCATAAGAATTCCTTCATAATTATGTGAAAATTTTACAGCTGGACTCCTATTCCCATGAATATAAAATCATGTTATTTATTGATTAATTCATCCAATTATCACACACAACTTTCAAGTCTGTTGAGAATCCTTTAGATACCCGTCATTTCTGAAATTTGGGACCATAATACTCGATGAAATGGACTTTTATGCGTATAATACAGTCGACTTTTTTCAAACAATGGCGTGAACGAACGTTGTTGAATATTGTTGGATCGAACGTCGTGAAGAGTTTTGCGTTGAAGAATGTTTATTTCTATAAAAATAATGTAAAATTCAAGAATCATGTACGGTACGATTTTGACAAACATTCTAAAACAGCCTGAAAGTTTGTTAGGATGCCTAAATTACAGCTCCAAACCAGATAACACCAACAAAACTCGTACCAATGAGCTCATTTTGTTGAAATAATTCAGTATCTGTTAGACATCAGGAAAATCCTTTTCAAATACGCCTCAAGTTTTCCGCGAAATTATTGTTTATTTTATTTTTTTCATTATTTCCAGAAATATAGTTTTCTTTTGAAGAGCATATTCGTATTCAGGGAGCCGGAACTCAGTATGTAGAGTAATTTCAAAAACTCACAATAATCGCATTGACAAGTGGCGAATTTCACACCGAAATGGAATCCCCCAAATTTTTATTTTAGAGTTTATTTTTAGCACTAAACCCACATTTGTTAGAAAATTTCTGTACATGAGCCAGTGAGGTTTACCGTCGGACTTGTTTTCCTGTATTTAGTTGTTTGGCATTGACAACATTGAAGGGAACAGATAAAAAAACAAGGATAATTATCCATTTCAACTGAAATAACGATATTTCTGAAAACCTATTAATGTGCTGTTACTTCAAACTCTCCCATATATAAATTACATAGATTTATAGATCTTCCTTAGCCTTAGGTTATAGTGCGCGACTTAAGAGCAATGCCATGTTGAAGGTATCTGAGTTCGATTCCCGGTCAGTCCAGGATCTTTTCGTAATGGAAATGTCTTTGACTTCCCTGGGCATAGAGTATCATCATACCTGCCACACGATATACAAATGCGAAAATCGCAATTTAGGCAAAGAAAGCTCTCAGTTAATAACTGTGGAAGTACTCATTGAACACTAAGCTGAGAAGAAAGCTCTATCCCAGTGGGGACGTAATTTCAAGAAGAATAAGAAGAAGAAGAAGTTTAAAAAACATGGAGATTTAAACCATGGCACCATTGTGTCTCTTACAAAGCATTTCTGTTTATTTTAAAAATTTGCAAAATCTGATTTGGCGATGTCATGTGTAAAAACTGTGATAAACGTTATTTATAAAATTAACAATTTTACTTATGTCAGTTATGCAAATAAGAGAAAAATGTTTAAATTATAATTTCTCCGGACATCACATTGAACAAACGCATTAAGAACATGCACTTTAAATGATTAGAGATAGAAGGTTATTGAAAAGCGGGCTAAAAATATTCGAAAAAAAATGGTAAAAACTGATATTTTCAAACGCCTTAAAAATTCAAGTGCGGAAATATGCGGAAAAGTTTTATGCTTGTATTGATAGCTAACATATGTAAGTTTCACACTGTGGTCGAAACTTTGCCGGATATTGCCGTATAAGGTCACTTTTTCAGTTTACCAAAAATTACTAAAATTTTGTTGTGCAAAATTGCCTTGAAAATAAACAAATAAAAAATATTTTTTTGGATAACACTGCGGAACCCGGTTTTGTCTCAAGAACCAAAATACCGCTATTTACTAAATTAAGGGTTGCTGAGTCCATTGCCGTTTTCAGAAATATCATGGCACGTCTAGTTTTTGAGATATTGACTATTGAAAATGCTAAATTTGACTGTTTCAGCCAACTTGCATGCAAGTTTTCCAACTTGTACGGCAATTTGTTTGCTCAATTTGTCACAGAATTCAAACTTTATGTATAGAACAATAATTATCAACGAAGTTCATAATACTTTCGATGGTAAAATGTTATTTTTTGGTGGTTCAGAAAAGTATTGTATTATGCCATATAAGAGAAACGAAGAATTTTATATGAAGACTGAAACATGTTGAAAAAAATCGATTTAACCTAAATTTTATCGTAAAATTTCAACTGATTTGTATCTAAATTGAAAGTTCAAGTCCTATTTAGCATGTTTGGTAGATTGTATCACAAAAAAGTTATAAATCATACTTTAAATTTCATGTAAACATCAATAAAACCAGTGTTTTATACAACTTTGGCGACCTGTAGCTAAAAATTGTGACGTGCTGGAACATTTCTGAGAATGGCATCAGATTCAGCGACCCAAAATCTACTAGAGACACATAATTTGATCCTTGAGACACGCGAAAGTGTCATTTTTGTTACGCTGTGTAATTTTATGCAGAAGCTCTTCTTATATTCATAAATAAAAAGTTCAGTTAAAAATATATGTTTATTTTGGCAAAAATGTTCATATGGAAACAATAATTCTGATTATATAATATAAAAAAATGAAAACACCATTCAAAAACCTGCTTTTTTGAACTCTTTCAACATTTTTTCAAATTTATTTGATGTCTTTTCAATGTAGCCACAACATGCGGCATACTATTAGCTATGTTTAAAAAATATAGCGGGGCCAAAAATCTTTTTTTTCAAAATCGAAATTATGGCCACGAATTTACTCTAGGTGCTCCTCTGTGCCGGGGCGGGAATCGAACCCACAATCCATAGCACGATGAGGCTAAATGCCTGGTGACACTAACCACACGGCTACGAAGCCCACATTAGATTTACAATATCCGAGAAATCAATCGATACTTACCGCGGAGTTCGCTCTCGGTTCCAGTGGTAGCCAAAGATTCGTTTCCAGCTCCAGATCGATGTTGGCGAAGCTTACAATAGACTCCCCTATCAGCCGCTCCCGTCGCATTCGCTCGCACCCGTACACCCGAATTCTCAAACCCATCGAGTTGACCTCCTCCGGGTTGACCCGATGCAGCAAGAAGCTCTCCATGAACTGTGGATTCTCCCCGGATCGGATCTTGGTCTTGTGTTTTTGCTTCTTGCTTGGCAACATCAGCAACCTTACCTGGGTGTGGGTAGTCTGCTGAGTGCTCTTGGGATTGGGTGGATCTGCGGGATTGCTGGGTGCACTACTCGCACTTTGTCGAGATGGGATACCTCGTGCTTGAAGGACATGAACTGTCATCTTGCGCATCGGTGCGTCGTACAGCAGGGACACCTCCAGAGTACCGTTCGGACAGCTGGTTGAAGTAGGACTCTCCGGTCTAGGACCGATCGTTCCCGTGTCAGACTTGAGCGATTTAAGATCGCTCGTATCGAACAGAGGTTCCTGCGAGAGGACTACGATGCACTACAAGACAGAGATCTTAGAGATTGTGACAACTCTGGACAATGTGTATACTTACATCCTGATTGCTGTTGATATCTGGGACATCTTCCAAACTATCCTGCTGTTGCAAAGGTAGTCTGTTGTATTTTGTGCTCGTACTCGAACCGACAACATTGCTCCCTTGGTCCTTCTTACCATCCGCCAAAGGCATCTCCTTCGCTGGGGTACTACTTTTCATCCCCCCTCCCGCAGACTGCAGGATCAGTCGTCGATCTTTCTTCTCGCCACCTACCAAACCCGTATTGCTCTCCACCGAAGCTTCCACCGAACTATTCGAGCTGCATTCGCTACTCGAGTGCGGCATCCCGATCTTACCTCGTTCAGCCAACGCCAAAGGATCTCTCGACGATCCGTGCCGACCGCTGTGATGATGGTGATGATGACCGTTGCCACTGCCATGATGGTGCCCGTGGCCATGATGATGATGATGCTTACGGCTCTCCTTCCTACTCAGTTGCCCTTCATCCAACGGTGAACCGATGGTAATGTGCTGCAAGCCACCCAAACTGGGCGCTAGATCGGGATCTAGCGGACTCAGGGCACCGGCACCGTACCGTGACAGCTGGCCACTGCTGTGTAGACTACAGGACTGCTGCAACTTCAACCGGCGGAGTATTTCCTCCTCCGAGTCAGAACTGGAGTTGCCATCGTAGGCAAAGCGGCTCCCTAGGTTGACGAAAGAAAAAGCGATGTTAGGAAACTTATTTAGGTTTAGCAACGAGAAAGACGAAAAAAGACTATCGTGTGAAGCAGAATTCCGCTCACAAATAGATATCAATTACTAACTGTAATTAGTCTCACATTAGACTAATTTAAGTCCACAGTTGATTGACCATCCTAATGAGAAGGCTTGGCAGCAACATATGGGCTGGAACAATTAGAATAAAAATACCCTCCCTATCAAATCCCAACGGCCCCTCGACTGATCCAAGCCCATCAACGACCACGCTTGAATTACTACACCACCAACATCGTTCAAAGAGTATATTTCAGTCGCAATTGAATGACGCCGTGGTGGGCGGTAGCTATAGCTCCTAATGGAGTGCCAGGAAATCACACCAATGGAAAACACATCCCTTTTCCGTGAAATTGTCATTTATGATGCTCAAATCAAATAATCACGTGCCGACGATTTCCAGCGAAAATGGATACCGCTATCTCATGCGCCATGCACAGTAATAATGACGATTTACTTTCTGTACATACCATACTTGTGCACAAGTTCATTACAGACACTATCATGCATCCTTCCTTATTCATCGAAGTAACCAGAGACTAACAGTAGCGAATAGAAACCCCACAGTTCGCACTTTGCGTGCCGGGTGACGGCCTACTATGATCAGCCGGTATACCATGTGGCGGAGCGGGTCGATAACAATAAAGTTAAGTGAACGTTATCGCATAGTGGATATCAACTTGAATCGTCTCCGGTTTTCCTCAGTTGCGTTTCGATGTCCTACCTAACGACGATACATTTGAGACCATGTAGCGTCGTTGTCGTTGGCTCCCCTATGCGAATGGTTTGCTGAAAGGAAGCAGCTTCCAAAAATGGGTTATTGCAATACTTTACGTTACAGTCGAAACGAAGAGGTTTGCGGAAACTCTAAATCAAGGCCTTTTTCTTTCTTTTCCTGGTGTTATGTCCCTACTGCGTCAGAGCTTGATTCTCAGCTTTGTGTGACCGGATAATACTGAATCAATAGTTTCACGCCTTCTCTCCATCCTCGGTTCTATCCCAAACTCGCCAAATCGTTGAGCACTTGATCCGCCCACCTACCTCCAGCGTTGCCAACCTTAAAGATTTGTCTGGAATATCCCAGATTTTTGAGGCCCCATTTTACAGAAATCTAGGAGATCCAGAAAAAAATTGAAATGAATTTGTAAGGTTTTTTAAATAAAATACGATCCAGACAATCCAGCGATTTTCCAGACAAATTTTCAAAATCTTCCAGATTTTTGAAGAATTGACTTGACATCCCTGCCTACCTCGTTGCACTACACGCCTTTGGAGAGTTGGTATCGAGCATTCTTGCAACATACCATGCCTATCGTATCCTTCCAGCTTTAGCCACCTACCGGATACTGGGTTTGCCGTTATCGTAAGTAAAACACGTCTGATAGGGTTTAACGTTGGAAAGTGAATGAAAAGTTGTATTGATTATTACAACTAACAAACTTCGGTTACTAAGGTCGTCATAGATTACTTGATGCTAACACTCCTCCCTAATCCTTGATTCCGATGATCCTTTTCATGGTAGAGACTCCGGATTGTACATAAGGCTTGGTAAATCCGTCTGCGGCTTGGTCCTTAGTATTCACGTAATTGATTACCACTGAACCATTTTCAATAGCATCGTGAACAAAGTGAAAACGTATATCGACATGCTTTGTCCTAGGGTTGTAGCTTCCATTTTTGGCTATGGCGATAGCAGATTGCTTATTACAGAAAATCTTGATTTGTCTTTCTCCAAAAATTTGCTTCAGCATATTTCTCCACCAAAACGCTTCTTGAATCGTTCGTGATAACGCCATATATTCTGCCTCGCACGATGATAAAGCTACTGTTGGTTGCCTTTTAACATTCCATGGAATCGCTCCACCTTGAAGCATGAAAACGTATCCCGTAGTTGATCGTCGAGTGTCCATATCTCCTCCCCAATCTGCATCGGTGAAGCCAATGATTTCATCGTTGCCATTCTTAATGAACGAGAGCTTGGTGTTGATCGTTCCCTTCAAATAACGGAAAATCCTTTTGACGGCCGCCCAATATTTTTGACCTGGATTGCAACTAAATTGACTAACTGCGTTGACTGCATAGCAAATATCCAGACGCGTGGCTTGTGATATGTATTGCAAACATCCAACAGCTTCTTTGTATGGAACCTTTTTCATTTCTTCAATTTCTTCCTCTGATTTCGGGGCCATTGATTTGTCCAAACGCTCGCTAGGTTCGAATGGTGTTGAAACGGGATGACTATTTGCCAAATTGAATCTGTCCAGTACGTCTTCAATATATTTACGTTGGTCTAACAATAATTCTCCTCGTTCCTCATTCCTGGTGATTTGTAGTCCTAAGCAATACTTCGCTTGACATAAATCCTTCATGCGAAATCGGTTACACAAGAATTTCTTCAAGCGTTTCTTCATGTTTGTGTCATTAGTGAATATAAGAAAATCGTCTACGTAAATTGTAATGAACAGCATATTCTCTTCTTCAATTGAATAGTACAAGCAAGGATCCGTTTTTGATTGTTCCAGTCCAAATTCTCGTAACGTTTTATCAAGCTGCTGATTCCATATTCTACTAAATTGCTTGAGGCCGTAAAGCGATCTTTGAAGTCGGCACACCTTCGTCGGACCCGTTACAAATTCCTCTGGCTGCTGCATATGGATTACTTCATTGTTCAGCTTACCTTGTAGAAATGCTGTGATTGCATCCATTTGATCTACCTCCAAATCGAATTTTACCGCTAATGCCATCAAATATCGTAATGTCGAATATCGCACTACCGGAGCGTACACTTCATCAGAGTCGATGCCTGGCCTCTGTGAGCATCCTTTGACCACTAAACGTGCCTTATAGCAGTCAACTTTTCCATCTGGTCCTCGTTTTATTTTAAAAACCCATTTATTCTTGATGGCTTTTGCTCCGTCTGGTAAGTCTTCTAGGATCCACGTTTGATTGGACTGCAGGGCAGCGATCTCCGCCTGCATCGCCTCGAGCCATAGCTTCCGGTCTGGTCTGCTCAATGCCTCTTCATAAGTGGTTGGATCGCTCATTGACTCAATACTGTTCATTGTAGAGTTACCGTTTGTGATTCTGGCCGTCGACTGTGGGTTTTGAGATACAATTTGGCCAGTATACGTACTATAAGTTATAAAATCAGTATACTTGCCTGGGTGGCGGCGCTCCCGACCGCTGCGCCTAAACTCATGCTCTTGGAAAGCTGGTCTAACTGATTGCGGTGGGAGCGCAATCTCGTCGCTAACATCTTCGAAATCGTTCCCTGAACTGCTGCTGGTATCGCTAGAATCTTCCCCATCATCAATTGCTGCGTTGGATATCTCTTCTTCATTTGCTTTCGGTTCAATTTCATTTACCTGTTCTCCTTCCAGCATCTCTGGGGCTCAGAGTTCGTCAATCACGTCAGAAAATTCAATTTCCAAAAAATCTACCTTATCATCTCTGTTGGCTATTTCTCCATTGCATTGATCTTCATTGAGTATCTTCACATCTCTGCTAATAATAATCCCTCCATTCTCCGGGTTGTACAGTCGGTAGCCTTTAACATCATCTGCATAACCGACGAATACACATTTCGTTGATTTCGGATCCAATTTCAACCTTTTCTGTTTCGGAACATGCACCATGGCAACAGAACCAAAAATCTTAAAATGTCCAACGTACGGCTTCTTATTCGTCCACGCTTCTTCTGGAGTTTTACCATGTAACGTTCGTGTTGGGCTGCGATTGATCAAATATACCGCAGTATTCACAGCTTCAGCCCAAAATTTCTTCTGCATTTTTGCGTCATTCAACATGCTTCGAGCTTTCTCCAGAATTGTTCCATTCATTCTTTCCGCCACTCCGTTCTGTTCT
Organism: Aedes aegypti; assembly: GCF_002204515.2. Lineage (NCBI taxonomy): Eukaryota > Metazoa > Arthropoda > Insecta > Diptera > Culicidae > Aedes > Aedes aegypti. The sequence continues at coordinate 57,425 of NW_018736120.1, forward strand.
GGTGTGTACGGACAAGATTTCTGATGCCGAATACCATCACGCCTCAAACTTTTTCCAAACCGACCGTTGATAAATTCTCGTCCATTGTCGCTTCTTAAAATTTTCAACTTGAAACCAGTTTGTCGTTCAACCATTGCTTTAAAATCTTCGTAAGCTTCATATACTTGATCTTTGGTCCGCAGGGTATACACAAAAACTTTCCTAGTAGCATCATCAATAAAACTAACGAAACATCGACTACCGGCCAACGAAGGTACTTCAAATGGTCCGCATAAATCCGTATGTACGAGCTCCAACGGCGTGCTTGCTCTGGATTCACTGTTTGGAGATGGGTCTCGGGAATGTTTGCCTTGAAAACATGCTACGCAATTCAAATTATCCATCTTGTTCGATTCAAAGCCAGTGACCATCTGCTTCAGTTGTTTCAAACTCTGCACATTCAGGTGACCAAGCCTTCGATGCCATGCTTCCAACTCACTTGATAAAAACGCATTTTGTACCTGCCGATTCAGTCGATATAATCCTCCTTCGGCTATTCCCGACGCAAAAACTTGTCCATTTTCATCCAGCACTGTACAGCCACTTGCTGTGAACTTCACCGTGAAACCTTTGCTGCCTATCTTGCTGACTGACGGACTTATTGTACATCCACAGGGCCTTCAACACAATCCAGACTTATGACGCCTTTGACTCTGGTCATCATACTGGTTTTGTTCGCCGTACTAACTTGACAAGAAATCTCCTGCTTACCGTGTAGATTCCATCCAAGTTTTGCCATGTGTGTGGTGGCACCAGAGTCGAAATACCATTCTCCTTGGTCCACGTCACCGACTTCCAAAACTGCGCACATTGCTCGTCCCTTGCTGGTCTTCTGGTTAGGCTTCTCGGGACAATTTGCCGCGTAATGTCCTACCTTCTGACAATAATAGCACGCTCGATCCTCTTTGACTCTTGTTGATTGCTTCTCACGACGCTGGGGTTGGTGTTCTCGCTCCGCTCCGCTGTAGAATGCTCCCTCATCTCTTGCGCTTCGTGGTCCATGTTTCACCTTAACGTCTTGCAGGATTTTCGCTTTCACTGCATCTGCCTTAAAAGCTTGTCCAGACGCTTCTAAACCCATCACCATCGGGGCATAATACTTGTGTAGTCCAATCAATAATAAAGACGCTAACCACTCATCGGCTACGGGGAACTTGATTTCTGCTATCTTGTGACTTGTTGAGAACAACGCATCCACATATGCTTCCGTACTTTCAAAATTCTCCAACCGTATCGACGTTAGTTGCTGCAACAAATAAATTCCATCGTCTTGAAATGCTGACTTCAACTTGTTCCAGGCTTCTTGTGCGTCCTTCGCATCCATGACTAGACTGTAGTTAGTCTTTTCGAGACTGAGACAAATTGATGATAACGCTCGCATTTGAATATCTTCATCGACGACTTGACCCTCCTTTGGCATAATAGCGCACCAGAAACCTTCACGTATTAAGGTCATCTTTATGGCGAACGCCCATGACGCGTAATTTTCTCGGCCTTTGAGCTTCTCGATCGAAAGAGATATGCTATTACTACCAGTCGCACGAACCACTCTCGGATCCACAGTACTTCCTGCCCTTGATCCAGATTGAACTGCACCGGAAACTACATCTCCAGATCCTCCACTACCAGCGCTCGAGAACATCTTTACAATTACCGTTTGATAAACTTAAAACTTTGTGTGGCTTCGTAGCCGTGCGGTTAGTGTCACCGAGGCATTTAGCCGTATCGTGCTAAGGAGCGTGGGTTCGATTCCCGCCTCAGGCCGAAAACTTTTCGAGAGGAATGTTTTCTGACTGTGCCACTGGGCGTTGCATGCTAGTCCGTTGTCTAGTGTGGTGCTTCCTTCAAAGGGCAAATAGCCCACTGGAAGCATTAACGTGTAGTGTCTTTTTTAAAAAACTTCTTCAGGACTACGTTACGGCCAATTTCGTATTTGCGTTACGGCCAATGTCCTGGGCCCATAACCTATCGCAAGTAAAACACGTCTGATAGGGTTTAACGTTAGAAAACGAATGAAAAGTTTTATTGATTATTACAACTAACAAACTTCGGTTACTAAGGTCGTCATCAGTGCGCATCGTACCTTCGTGCTGTGCGTACACGAATTCTCTCTGCTCTTGGAAGTTTTCTTAAAAACTACCTAAAGCAATAAAACAGTACTTTTCAGTGCTACAAAACAGTACTTTTCAGTGCTAAAATTAAAAACGGTACTTTTCAGTGCTTCTAAAACAGTACTTTTCAGTACTATTTTTTCTGCTATTGATCCCTTTACGATCCTTGTTTGGATCCGTGCCTTCGATTTTTCGTTGGACCCGTTGGCGAAAGCTAGCGGTGGTAATCCTTCTTGGACACCGTCTTGGGAAAAAACCTTTCGAAGGTCACGTCTTCTTTCGTTTATTAATTAAACATGGTATCAACAACAAACAAAAGGAAGGGTGAATCTCTGAATTCACTACTTCCTTCCAAAAAAGTGGGTTTTAAAACTGTCACTACACGTGGCAAGAATGGAAGAAAGGACGCTTCCCCGGAATGCGAACTTTCTTCCAAGGGTGAAATGAATAATTGTATCGAAATGAGCAATCAGTTCGATGCTCTAGATAAATTTTCCGAACACCAAATTGAAGCAGCCTCTAGCCCAGGCTCTTTGATTCAAGTGAGGAAGCAAAGAGTGCCGCCTATCGTGGTCAGTTGTTCCGAATTTGGGGGATTTAGGCAGGAGATCTTGAACTCCATTAGGGGAATCAAGGTTTCCTTCCAAATCGCAAAGAAAGGAGACTGTCGCGTTTTGCCGGAAACTCTTAAAGATCGTGAACTTCTTCTCAGACATCTTGAAGAGAAGAAGCACAAATTTTTTACTTATGACGACAAAACTGAACGTTTGTTCAAAGTTGTTCACTTTAACAAAAAAGAACTAAATAATATTAAAGCTTTAGAAAAAGCAAAACTTTTGTTTGATGTCCGTGTGACATGGGAACATTTCCAGAAACCTGGAGGAAATTACCAGAACCCCACTCAGTGCCGTCGGTGCCAAAAGTGGGGTCATGGTACAAAAAATTGTCGCATGGATGCTAAATGCATGATTTGCGGAAGTTCTTCTCACGCCAAAGACGTCTGTCCAGTGAAGGAAGATACCACCAAATTCATATGTTGTAATTGCGGGGCTAACCATAAGTCCAATTTTTGGAATTGTCCTTCACGCAAAAGGGTCATTGAGGCTCGTGCCAGGCAGATGAAAGATAATATCCGTTACGATAACGGTCGTTTCCGGAATTTGCCTGGTAGAGTATCGAACAATGCTCATTTTTCAGTTAACGATCGCTTGATCATGAATCATACCTGTAGAGGTTTCGGATGAATAGCAGCAAATCCACTCGTTTTATTCGCGTTTTAAATATATATTTTCACAACTTACTTTTCCCGCTTACAACCGTTCACCCTGATAGTCACAGTCAAAATCCTCTTCCCTCCTCTCTTTTCCTTTCTACTCTCCATTTTCTATATCTCTACATATGAACTCTACATTACGCTCGTTGCACGAGGGGTGCGCCACTACATCCCCCTTAACACTTCTTAATAAAATGTGACATATAATCTTCAAACCACATTGGTTCTTTACGCTTCCGCTTTCCTCCTTGGTCCGCCAGTGATTGCTGTGCATCCCGATTTGATGAAGAACCACCATTCGGAGATGTAGTATTTGTTTCTGATGCATCTTGCTCTGTATCCATAGCGCCAGTCGAAGATTCAGCATCATTTAATATCTCACACTTCTTGACATGTGCTGTGTTTCTTCTGAATTCTTTTCCCGTAACTAGCGACTTAACTATCAAATCCGATCCACATTTTCGCAATATAATGAACTCCTCGTTCATATACTCTGTACTCAGTTTATTATCTTTTTTCATCCTTTTAAGAAGCACCCTATCCCCAACAACAAGGTCCCTCACCTTAGCCCGCCTTTTGTTGTCACTGTATTCTTTCCCTTTTTCCTTTTGCATCGCATCACGGTCTCGAACGTCTTCATCATCATAACGGGAGTTTGACAGCTGCGGAAGTTTTGTTCGAATCTTCCTTCCAAACAACATTTCAGCAGGCGAGCGACCAGTTGTGGAGTGGTTTGAAGCGCGATATGTGAGCAGGAATTTCTGGAGTTCAATCCGCCAATCTTGTCCCAGCTCTTGTGCTATTTGTAATCGTTTGAGGATGGTTCTGTTTTGACGCTCAACTTCCCCGTTCATTTGAGGCCAGTACGGAATGGTGTTGATAAGCTTGATTCCGTAGCTGCGGCAAAATTATGCAAATTGTTCGCAGTCTTCGCTCAGTTGTGGTGCATTATCTGCCGTTAGTGTTGTTGGCACGCCGAAACGAGAAAATATAGTTCTCAACTCGTCAATCGTACTTTCCGCTGTGATACTAGTCATCTCACATATTTCAAAGTATCGACTGTAGTAGTCCACGACTACCAGTAGAAACTGTCCTTCTGGGAGTGGACCTAAAAAGTCTATCGCAACATCCTGCCAAGGTCCAGTTGGTAAGTCTCGGCGGCTCATTGGTTCGGGTGGATCGGGGGTGGAAACCAGCATGCATCCCCGACATTTCTTAACAAATGTGTCAACATCAGTGTCGATTTTGGGCCACCAAACGGAAGCACGAAGATGGCATTTCATCATGCGTGTTCCAGGATGGCCATCGTGTGCCAAAACTAGTACCTTTTCACGCAAGCATTTTGGAACAACAATTCTGTCGCCCCGCATCAAAACGTTTCCAACCTGGCAAAGCTCCTGTGCAATAAGACGATACTCTGCTGGAAGCTCAAACAAACGACCCTCTTCTAGTTTTCGTAGCAGTTCCTGAATTTCATCGTCTTCATTACAAATGGCATCGAGCTCTTCCCATCTAATAGCCGCGTTGGTAGCGGCTGCATTGGCAATCTCGTTAACGAAAAGCTCTTCGGAATAATCGAACGGGGTTGGTACCAGAGTCGCCAGACGTGACAGAACGTCGGCTACGTTCTTTTCTCCAGCGATATGTTTGATCGAATAATCAAAGGCTTGCAGGCGAAGCACCCACCTTTCTATTCTAGCGCATGGTTTTGAGCGTGAGGTGAATAGATATAGCAACGCTTTGCAGTCGGTAATTAAATCAAACTTTTTTCCGAGAAGGTACATCTGGAATCTTTCGATGCCCCAAACGGCCGCCAACGCCTCTTTCTCCGTTTGGCAGTACCGTTTCTCAGTTTTGGTCAGCGATTTAGATGCATAGCATATGACACGGTGTTCCCCAACATTATCAGTCTGCACTAGCACCGCTCCTAATGCATTAGGACTGGCGTCTACGATGACAGACGTTGCATGTTCCACATTAAAATATCCAAGACTGACGGGGTGTGAAAGTGCATTTTTGATGGCTTCAAAAGATGCCTGGTGTTCGCTTGTCCATTCGAATTTTACAGATTGTTCTGTTAGTCTTCGCAATGGTTCGTCTAGGGTTGCTAAATTATTGATAAATTTATTCATATAATTTGCAAGCCCTAGGAAGCTTTTCACTTCGGACGCATTTTCCGGACGCCTAAAGGATACGAGGGCTTCGACTTTGGATGATGAAGGACGTATACCATTGGGGGAAATTACATGACCAATGAATTGAACTTCTGGAACACCGATCACGCACTTCTCTTGATTCAAAACCACCCCACGATCTCGCAGTCGTTCGTATACTGCGTTTAAGCGAACATTATGTTGCTCTAAGTTTTCGCCTTCAACGTATATATCGTCCAGGTAGCATACCGTCCCTATTAATCAATGTTTATTTTATTTTATTTTTTTTTAATAAGTAACAACTCAACATGACTTACCCTCACATCCAACCAAGATTTCTTCCATCACCTTCTGGAAAATCTCAGGAGCCGAAACCAGCCCAAATGGAAGTCTCTTGAATCTAAAGAGACCTCGGCTGGTGATGAATGTCGTCACGTCACGTGACTCAGGGGCAAGCTCCGTTTGTAAAAATGCATCACGAATATCAAGTCTACTTCTTATTGCGCCCTTACCGATGCGTGCTAGTAACTCGTCGACTACCGGCATGGGATATCGTTCTCGTAAAACTGCCTCGTTCACGCGTCTAAGGTCTAAGCATACACGTGGCTCACCGTTCGACTTGCCTACCACGACTAGCGGCGATACCCAACTTGTAGGTCCTGTTTTGACCTAAAATAGTGTTTCCAACAAATTCAACGTAAGGATGTGTGCTACTACTGAACAACATTTAGATTATTGTATATTTCAGTGTTACCCTATTCGAATCAATAATTATTTATTCAAAAATAGGTGAGTAAATATCATGTATTATTCAGACTGATATGGTAACAAAAGAATATCATTTGACGAAATTATTTCACCTCAATGATGTCTCGATCCAGAAGTTGATCCAATTTTTGGTTCACAGCAGACTCGTAGGGAAGTGGGACACGTCGCACCGGCTGAAATACAGGTTTGAACGTCGGATCCATGTGAATTTGTACCTGTACATCCTTTATTTTGCCAAATGGAACATTATTCACTTGATTAACTTCGACACCAATTTTCAAAAGTCCAAGAGCTTTTGCGGTTGTATCACCTAAGATACAACGTTGACCTTCCTTTACGACGAAAAACTTGGCGCATTCACTTTTATTTCCGATTTCGATCTTAGCTTTGAATGATCCCAAAATATTCAAAGGTGTTTTGCTTCCAAACCCTTTGATAACTTCGTCGCCTCCTTTTTGCATTTCGTAAACCACTACTCGTTGATGCTTTAAGGTTTCCCACGCCGTCGAGTGGATTAAATTAACGTCGGATCCTGAGTCCACGAGCACATCTAACAGAACACCACCGATTTTGCATTCCAGAATGTTGGTGTCGTTTCCGAAATGGAAACAGTAGTAAGATTTTCCGCTTGTATCCGATTTAGAGTCCAGTTTGCTATCGGTGCTTGAGAGGTCGTTCGACTTTTCATCGATTTTCTCAACTAGACGTACCTTCTTCGTCTTCTGATGCAATGGCACGTCCGCAGGTGCAAAGCGTTTTCTGCACACAGCC
>NW_018736121.1:0-25150 GCF_002204515.2 Aedes aegypti
TCTCTCTCTCTCTCTCTCTCTCTCTCTCTCTCTCTCTCTCTCTCTCTCTCTCTCTCTCTCTCTCTCTCTCTCTCTCTCTCTCTCTCTCTCTCTCTCTCTCTCTCTCTCTCTCTCTCTCTCTCTCTCTCTCTCTCTCTCTCTCTCTCTCTCTCTCTCTCTCTCTCTCTCTCTCCTCTCTCTCTCTCTCTCTCTCTCTCTCCTCTCTCTCTCTCTCTCTCTCTCTCTCTCTCTCTCTCTCTCTCTCTCTCTCTCTCTCCTCTCTCTCTCTCTCTCTCTCTCTCTCTCTCTCTCTCTCTCTCCTCTCTCTCTCTCTCTCTCTCTCTCTCTCTCTCTCTCTCTCTCTCTCTCTCTCTCTCTCTCTCTCTCTCTCTCTCTCTCTCTCTCTCTCTCTCTCTCTCTCTCTCTCTCTCTCTCTCTCTCTCTCTCTCTCTCTCTCTCTCTCTCTCTCTCTCTCTCTCTCTCTCTCTCTCTCTCTCTCTCTCTCCTGCGTTATCGACGCAATTTGCCAGACGAAGCATTGCGCGTCGCACTCCATATAGGCTTCTCTTCTGCTTCGATTTGCGCGCGGGTCACGGTTGGTGCTCATTAAGGTGAAGATGAATCGAAGCCAAAGTTCAAATTTTCAAGAGCACGGATCTGGAGAATCAGACACCCCTTTGAGCTGAAAACCTAATCGATTGATCACCACCAGTTAGTGAACAATCGATTAAGTTTTCAGCTTAAACGGATGTTTTGTTCTCCACATCCGTGCTCTTGAAAATTTGAATTTTGGCTTTGATTCATCTTCACCTTAACGACGTGGGGACCGTCGATCCGTTCTATGGTTCACACGTAGCAGAGTGATTCCAAGCAACAGCACCAAAATTTGGTAAATTTTTTAATTAATTTTTTTCTATTGAGCTGTAACTTTGCACAGTTTTCCAGTTCCATCTAAATCGTCATTTTTCGATATCAAATCTTCAAGTTGAGTCACGACTAACTTCTCAAAAGGGTGTATGTGAAAATGGTTCAAAAATATTCAAAAAGCTGCACAGCAAAAACGGTTCGTTCGATTGTTAGACAACTAAAGAAACAAAGTTAGACAACTAAATAAAGATTCCAAAAAAAATGAACACAGTAAAAAAAATTTTTTTTTGCATTAAAAAACATCATTTTTGTCACAAAAACTCAAATATCTCAAAACCCTATCGGAATACCAACGTAATTTTTTGAGGGAAAACGGTCCATTATATTAGCTATCTACCATAAAAATTTGGTGATGGTAAACCAATAAACAAAAAAGTTATGACATTTCAAACATGTCACAATTTTCACATTTAGTAGAAAAAAAAATTTTGTTTCGGTGTAAATTATTACGGGAACCGCAGTTTGTTGCTGATTTTATTGTTAAGGGCCTTGCTGTAATTAAACAAGTCGTTTTCATGTATTCATTAGTATTATGTATATTATATGTATAAATATTATGTATATGTATAAATATTATATGTATATGTATATATTGTATATATAAAATGAATTAACAGATTACACGAAAATATTTTTTTTAACCAGGATTTTTTTTTAGAGTATGATCGATGAGTTTCTAAATGTTATATATAAACTTTAAAAGTTTTGGATTTGGGTATGCGTTATGAGATCATGAAAACATTTTATTAATACTTATTTATTTATTTATTGTTATTCAATTTTTTTACAATATCGAACAATTTTGCATCATTATCAGTACAGTTCAAGTATAGTTTTGCTTTAATTTTATTTTCTGACAATGGAATGAAACAGTGAAATTTTTGGGTTCCTTGGATCGTTTTCGCGTTATTATATTGCTCGCTGAGCTCTGATGCCGTTAATTCGTACTCTTCAGTAGTAGTAAAACAAAATGATAATTTTGTTAAATCTTCTTCTTTTCCTGCGATTCGGTTAATGAAGTACTCGACCTAGCATTTTTGGTTGCAAGACAGTTATTTTTGAATTGTTTTTGCCTCTTTTGCTGTATTTCTATTGGTTTTGAACTCATCAATGGCGTCTTGAATAGACCACGAGTTTGGCAGCATCGACAAAATCAATAATTTTTCTTTCCTTGTCGTGGCTAGATTCGAGAACCTTTCCTTCTTATTCATAATGACCTCATCGTAGTCTGTATTTTCCACATCCTCAGGTCCTAATTTGAAGAGGTTTCTTCGTACAGCTTCGTTGATTTCACGGTATTTTTTCTCGTGATAATTGACGTAACCCATCTTCGTCCATTTAATCGGAGTCACTTTTATTCCAGCTATCCCTTCGTTGAAGCGTTCGATGTTGACCTTCTGGATGCACTCATCTTCTTCTTCTTTCTGGCGTTACGTCCCAACTGGGACAAAGCCTGCTTCTCAGCTTAGTGTTCTTATGAGCACTTCCACAGTTATTAACTGAGAGCTTTCTATGCCAATTGACCATTTTTGCATGTGTATATCGTGTGGCAGGTACGAAGATACTCTATGCCCTGGGAATCGAGAAAATTTCCTTTACGAAAAGATCCTCGACCAGTGGGATTCGATCCCACGACTCTCAGCATGGTCATGCTGATTAGCTGCGCGTTTACCGCTACGGCTATCTGGGCCCCTCTCTGGATGGATCTGGATGCACTCATCTTCTGATTGATTTGTTGAAACAGATGTCGCTGATGGTACCGTGGCAAGACTATCTGCACTTGGTACTTCTGGTAACTCCTCAGTTGTTGTCGGTGCATCTAGTAATTCCTCAGTTGTTGTTGTTTTCGAACTTCCTGCAACCTGATCCACCGATGATGTACAGATTGCCCGTTTGTCAACGTTTAAACGGCAGGACGTACAAATGCCTAATTTGTATTCAATGTAGACATTGGAGCATAACCAGCCGCTTTCAGTTTATCTATGGTGCTTTCGGTGAGATTTCGCTAGCTCTTTCGAACACTTTTTTTCTGCAAACGGCCTGCAACAGTTGAGAAAGCGACTTCTCATGTTGCTCGTTAGATTTTAATAAACAAAATCACTTTTAAGTTTTTACTGACTAGTTTGGTGTCGTTTGCTTGACTGAAGAAAAATTTTACAATTAAATCTTTTATAACCATAGTGGTAGTATATTTTTAGCTTTTTCGTGAGTATGTTCATCATGTTTTTGATGTTGTTGAAGTTACTCGCTTTCTCCCAAATATGATTAACAAAGTCAAGGTGTAATCAGATTTTAACTTTGTGGAGAAAACCAGCGCCGAGAAACCGACCTGCTTTACGTATACTAGATCACCTGGGTATAGACCCGCTTGTTCTCTACGAGGTAAACTTTTTGCAGGTAAACTAGTCGTATACCTGTATAGAAAACTTTTTTTGTAGCTTTTGTCTTCAATATTAGATTTCTTATAGGTTTCTTTTATCAAAAGGTTTCAACACTATTGAGAGAATTTTTCTTCAGTTATGTACAATAAAAAAATATGACACTATCAAGACTTTAGATTCACAACACTGGATCGCGTCTAACTTTTCTAATAGATGCTATAATAGTTATGAATAATTAAATAAAATATCATGAAAACAACTTGTTTAACCTCATGTGGTTACCCTTAACAAAAAATTCAGCAACAAACTGCGGGTCCTAAAAAAATTAACAATGAAAAAAAAAAAATTCACTAAGTGTCAAATTTGTGAAATATTTTGAAATGTCATAACTCTTTTTGTTTATTGGCTTACCATCACCAAATTTTTATGGTACGATAGCTAATATAATGGACCGTTTTTCCCTCAAAAAAATACGTTGGTATTCCGATAGGGTTTTTGAGATATTTGAGTTTTTTGTGACAAAAATGATGTTTTTTAATGCAAAAAAAAAAATTTTTTACTGTGTGTATTTTTTTTGGAATCTTTATTTAGTTGTCTAACTTTGTTTCTTTAGTTGTCTAACAAATCGAACGAACCGTTTTTGCTGTGCAGCTTTTTGAATATTTTTGAACCATTTTCACATACACCCTTTTGAAAAGTTAGTCGTGACTCAACTTGAAGATTGTGATATCGGAAAATGAACGATTTAGATGGAACTGAAAAACTGTGGCAAAGTTTCAGATATTTTTGAAAATGGTCGATCAGAATCGACTTGCATGCCTCCGTGGAATCCCTCAGCAGAGAATAGGGCTATAACTTTGAAGGCAACTTGCATGCAAGTTATGCGGATTTGAGAATAATGCATGTCATTTAGAAGTGGTGATACTGAATTTGCAAATATTTAGTGTACTTATTGGATTTACTAAATTATCAATGAAATATCGTTCAAAATAGAAAAATGAATTAAACACGGAAACAACAAATTACATTGAAGGAAATAAATAACTGTATACGCAACAAATTGTATCTACATTACTACTATCACTATAATAACTCTTAAAATAATATTTACATAAAACGACCATGTTACACTATGCTATGCTATGCCAAACACTTACAATTTCTATTGAAGTTTCTTTCTATTTCTTTTTCTGATTTATCAAAGATCCTTTATTTAATACAAGGAGCAATGGTGCGAACATTTAGATGTAATCATACCAGCATCGTAGCACCTATTTCCAGCACAGCCTCCCGTATCAGTACACCTGGAGATCACCTCAGTAGACAGAATTTTGATCGATGAACCTCTACCTGATGATGGTAGAACTGCGCCCAAAACAATCCGTCATCAACGATGTACTGTACCGACGCCCGCCTTCTTACAATCTAGCGCGACTGAAATAACCGGATGTCGCAAATGCGTACGCGCTGCATCTTGAGGCAACGTTACCGGATGAGGGCGAGCTCGATAGGTCCCCCCTTGAGGACTGCTGGAGGACAGTCAAAGCAGCCATTAACGACACTGCGGAGAGCATTGTCGGATATGTGGAATGGAGATCAAGAAACGATTGGTTCGACGAGGAGTGCCAGGAGGTTTTAGAGGAGGAGAATGCAGCGCAGGCTGCAATGCTGCAGCATGGTACGTGGCAAAACGAGGAACAATACAGACTGAAGCGGAAACAGCAAACCCGCCTATTCCGGAAAAAAACGCCGCCTGAAAGAGGTGGAATGCCAAGAGATGGAGTTGTTGTACCGTTCTCAAGAAACGCGGAAGTTCTATCAGAAGCTCAAGACATCGCGAAGAAAAGGCTTCGTGCCGCGAGCTGAAATGTGCCGTATAAGGATGTGAGCATCTTGACGAACGGACGCGAGGTGATCGAAAGGTGGAAGCAGCTCTACGATGTACACCTGAATGGCGCAGAGAACACAGGCACAGAAGGTTAGGACAGCGAAGGCAACGGCTACGTCAGCACAGCGTACAGTGGAAACCAAACCAGCTCCCATGATTAGGGAAGTTAAGGATGCCATTCAACAGCTTCAAAAACAACAAAGTCGCTGGCAAGGATGGTATCGGAGCAGAGCTCATCAAGATGGGTCCGGACAGGTTGGCCGCTTGTCTGCATCGGCTGATAGTCAGAATCTGGGAAACGGAACAGCTACCGGAGGAGTGGAAGCAGGGCGTTATATGCCCTATCTAGAAAAAGGGCGTCGTGCAATCACTATCCTAAACGCCGCCTACAAAATGCTATCCCATATTCTCTTTCGTCGTCAATCAAGCAGGTTTCATCGACGGCCGCTCGACAACGGACCAGATCTTCTCCGTGTGGCAAATCCTGCCAGAAATGCCGTGAGGTACCAGGTCCCTACACTACAGTTCGTTCGAGGTCTCACCCGGGAACTACGACAAGGTGATGGACTTCATGTCTGTTGTTTAATATTGCGCTAGAAGGTGTCATGCTGAGAGTCGGACTGAAAAGTCGAGGCACGATTTTCACGAGATCCGGACAATTTGTTGCTTCGTGGACGACATGGATATATTGGGAGAAAATTTGAAACGGTGGCAGATTTGTTCACCCACCTAAGCGAGGAATTAAGGGGATTACGAATCCTAGTCCATTCTCGTAAACGAAGGGTGTCTAGAAGACTCCAGTCCGCTGAAGACCATAATGAAGTTTATTTGGCATTAATGTCTAGTCTATCACAAGATGAAGGAAGCAGGATTAGCTTCAGTCCATCTGAAAAAGTGATTAAAGAGATATGGGAAGGGAGCAATAATGTTCCAGTCTGCAACAGAAAAGGCCAGATGTAGGATATTCGTCTATGAGATGTAGGAAGAAAGTCTTCGGTCCATCTATAGTAAAGGGATATGCAAAGGAAACAAAAGTGTTTCAGTCTGCAATAGAAAACACCAGATGTAGGAGACCGAACTCAGTCTTTCTGGCAGTTCAGTCCACCATTAGATGAAGGAAGTATGTCTTCAGTCCATCTATGGTAAAGGAACTTGTTCATTTGGTGGTCCAGTTTACCACAAGATGAATGAAGCTCAAGAATATTCCAAATTTCAGTAACTACTTATTGTATAAACTCTCGAAACCGCGAATATAAACTGATTCACTCGGGGGTTTTGCCAATTCGCGCAGCGTCCACCACTCGATAGAAAGTTTGCGTTTAAATGATAGCAATTAACATACACTAAGATGCCGGAGTATAGTTCGTATTCGCCATCAGCAAAACGCACGCTTTCGACGTTGAATTCGCATTGTGATGGTCATGGATGCAGATAACAAGTGACAAACCATATCAGTAATAGGAGATAAGCACTGCGATCGAGTATCATGTGTGATACGCATATGGAGGTGGCACTTGTTTCACCTCTAAAAATAGCCTCCGAATGGTTGGTGCTGCTGGTTGTAGTTAGCGAGCGTCTACGGTGTTTTAAGTACGTGTGCTAAATGACCGGCGCAAAGCCGGTGTGGCGCGATTATTTTCCAAGAAGCCGTAAAATAGTCGTTCCAAGTTAAATCGATCAAGTTTTGGCGTGCTGCGAGTAGATCACTAACATCAATCAATTGCCCGGAGCTTTTTAAATATTTGAATTGGGATTGCTCGTTCTTTGAATGGCAAAGAGGACGAGTTGTTAAATTTTCTAACAGTTAATAACATACGTAGGTATGGCAGTTATCACCGAAAGTTATTTGAAACCTGGACTCAAACTCAAAAGAGATCCAAACTTTTTTGTTTATCGTAATAATCGACTTGATGGGGCATGTGGGGAGTTGCAATCACCACTCATAGGTGTATAAAACATCAACTTTTTTCGTCATTTGAAATTAAAGTTATCTTTAGGTGTTTCTGTTGACACACAGATTGGTAGATATACTTTCATAGGTGCCTATTTGCCTTCTCAATGCTTTGGACAGCAAGTTAATTTGCTCCAAAATTACTTGCGAAAATTGACTCGCAATAAGTCAAAATGTTTTGTTATTGGTGACTTTAATGGCAAACATCGGTCATGGAATACTTCGCAAAGTAATTCTAACGGCAAAATTTGATGAGTGCTCTTCAGGATATTTCTCAATTCAATACCCTGATAGCCCTACATGTTTTTCCTCTTCTAGAAATCCTTCCACGATCGATTTGGTCTTAACCGACTCTAGTCATCTTTGTAGGCCAATTAGTTACTCATTGCTGATTTTGATTCTGATCATGTCCCAGTACCATTTCAAATATCCCAAAGAAGCGATTTTCAATCCTATCAGCTCCACTTTCAATTATTTACGAGCCGACTGGAATATATATGAAACATATGTTGACTCTAATCTTGATGTTAACATTTCTTTAGAAACTAAACATGATATTGGACAATGCTCTTGAAACTTTAAAAAATTCCACTGTTGAAGCCAGGAGCATTGCAATTCCAAAATGTGAAGTAAAATTTGAATCCGTGATTATAGACGATGATCTTAAACTCTTGATGCCGTTTTTTCACAATTAAGAAACAAAAATTTGAAAATAAGATTTCTTAATTGGACCCTGGCTCTAAGCCCTTTGGAAATTATCTAAAATCTTGAGAAAAACCTCAGAAGCCAATACCGGCATTGAAAGAGGGAAAACAAATTATCCACTAACTAATTGCGAAAAAGCTCAGAAAACTTGCTATGCAGTTTAAAAATGCGCACAATTTTAATTAGGACTTACTAGTCCAATTGAAAATCAAGTTACTCAGGAATCCGAAAATATTCTCAATCAAGAGAACGTTTTCGAAAATGCCTGGGAGACTGGTTTCCAAACTGTGAAGTGAGAACTATTATTAAAAAAATTCAAAAATATTAAAGCTCCTGGCGATGATGGAAATTTTCAACATCCTCATCAAGAAACTTCCAGAAAGTAGCTTATCATTTCTAGATGATATATTTAACAAGTGTTTTCAATTAGCATATTTTCCTGACAAATGGAAATATCTTAAGGTTGTTCCAATTTTAAATTCAGACAAAAATCCTGAAGAAGCTTCTAGCTATCGTCCAATCAGTTTTGCTTTCCTCCATCAGTAAACTTTTCGAAAAGGTTATTTTGAACACACGTAAAAAAATCCGTTCCGATATGGCATGAACAAAAGATCATGGGACACCAGAACGCACTGTCTGTTGGATTCCATGACTAGCTTTCTCCATTAACGTGATTTCAGTTCTTCTAGCCCTTTAGGGAAAACGATCACAATAACAAGAACACCGTTCACGCAAACACGATCATCTGGTAACCGCTTCTCAGCTGAACAAGAAATGAAATCACGATATCGACAACTCACAGAATGTTGTTCCAGTTATCAAGAACAACATTCTCAAAATCAGGATTTTGTTGCTAATAACGTGAACACCAGCCATGCGTGCTGTCAATTTTAGTAACGCTGGAGAACCAGGGGGTGGCATAGGCCAGGGGAAGTGGTTCACCTAGAGTGAATTTATGTCAAAGAAAAAGTAGATTTTGTATGAGAATTGACAGAAAAATGAATGACAAGTTCATCCACTTCTCCTGGCCTATGAGCCAATATTTTACCAACCCAACATCAATTCAACATGGCGTCCAGTGTTCTTGTTTTGATTATTTTGGGAGGGACAAAACATATGTTTTTATGGGTAGGAGACATCAATTATACCTCGATGATGCGTAAAACATTAAACAAAATGATGCACTAATGAAAAGCGTCATCAAATACGACGATTCAATGCGATATGTTTAATTGCCAGAATCTAGCACTAGCAGCGTATGAGCCGTATACTCGAAAATCAGGAGCAAGGTTAGGGCAAACCGACCAGAAAGTGGGTACCAAAACGATGTGAGGAAGAGCCGAAATCAATACAGAGTCAGAATTAGGGCGAATGTGAACACTAATACATTGTCAGTAAAATCGGTTTGAAGTTCAGCGGATATAATTTCAATTCTATATTATGTTTCCGAATCGATTTAATCGCATGATCGTTTTTAATATGATCCATTACAATATTACTTTTGTAACAAACTATTTGATTTATTTTCATATTATGAACAACATGTTAAAATAGATAAAAGCATCATGCGCCATTCATCAAAATTGAGGATTGTTGCGCCCCTCGGTTTTTCGTCTTCTTCAGTTTGACAGCAGCGATTGCGCCTTTCTACCTCATCCTTCTGGTTTGACTATCATCAGCTTCGCCGTTTTGCTACGCTCTTTCACACGAACCTTCTTCACTATCGACCTTCTGCACACTCAGTTTTAAATGCGCCCTGCTGCCACACTCAATCGCAAATGCGCCCGGGTACCGCAGGGAGGGAAGGTGGGCGAAATTGACATCAGAGTTCGTTATCGAAAGAGAATATCAAATGAGCCTTTATGTTTTTCTCACTTATTTCGTGAAAAACGTTATTTTTAAGAAACAGTTGTGCAGTATATGATAGTAGTTTATCAAATAAACTGTTAGGTGAATAAAACTCAATTTGTTTACATTTGTCAGTTTAGGCCGTTGTTCTGGTACTGTATTGAAATGTATGCAGGATGACAGCCGTGTCAGTCCCCTGTGGAGAAACATATTCAGATGTCAACAAAGGTGCAACGTGTGCAGGGATGCCAGGTTGCAAGACATGTCTTCCCATTGGAAGACATTTGAGTAGTGTGGAAGACATTTGGAAGACGGGAAGATTTTTGGAAGGCTTTTCACAATTTGTGAAGACATTTGGAAGACAATTTTAAGTTATTGGCATTTTAACAATTCCTAGATTTAAAAAATATATGTGAGGTTGAAAATTACAGAGATGCTCTATCTTTAGCTATCCCTCTCTGAATTCCATTGATTTCTTTTGATATTTATCTGACAATTCGGTCAAGGATTCTTCCAGAGTTTCTTCTATTAACTCTTGCAGAGATTTGTAAAAACATTTTAGTAATGCATTTAAATATTATTCCAGAGGTTCATCAAAGGTATTCAGGGATTCCTACAATCATTTTTTCTATGGTCTGTTTCAGTGATTCTCGTGTATTTTTTATTAGAAATTCATAAAATATATACAATATGATTTTTTTCTAAGATTGCTACAATCGTTGCTTCTTAAATTATCCCAAGGACTTTCGGAATAACTGTCAAGATTTTTTCCACTGGTTTCTTCGGAAACTCCTTAAGAATTCCTCCACCAATTGTTTCACAATATTTCAAAAAATATCTGCCAAAAATATCCTTAATAAATTTCCATGATATTATTTCAGATTTGTTTGGGAATACTCTTAGGTATGTTTCAAAGGAATCTGTGGAGTACTCTGGATACTTTGGGATGAACCTAATTGTAACAATCCTAGTGAAAATCCCGCAGAAATCTTTTTGCTAATTAATCAGGGAGATTTCCTCCAGGAATGCCACAGGGGACTTCTCCCAGGAACTCCTCTAGAGGTATTTTTTTCCTCTGACGATTTGCTTTTTTGCTTCCTCCGGGGCTTTCTCCTGAAATTCTTTCGGAGATTTCTTCCGGGGTATTTCATCCAGTAATTCTTCCAGAGTTTCCTACTGAGATTTCGTCCAGGAATTCCTCCGAAAATTATCTCCCGGATTTCCTCTAGTGATTCCTCTAGCAAGAATTCAAATATCAATTCCTCCATGGATTTCGTCCAGCACTTTCTCCGGAGATTTCATTAAGTAATTCATCAGGATATTTTCTCCAGAAATTCCCTCAAAGGTTTTTTTTTAAGAATTAATCCGGAGATTTCCTCCAGAAATTCCTCTGGAGATTTGTACCACCGGAGACGTCTTCAGAATTTCTTCGTAGTTTCTCCAGAATTAACTTCGCAGTTTCTCTAGGAAAGAGCCCTCAGGATTTTTTTTTCAGAATACTTGGCGGGAATTCCTTCGGAGGTCCATCTGAAACTTCTTCAAAGTTTGTCCGTGAATTCTATAGTAGTTACCACGGGAATTCTTTCGAAGCTCCACCGATAACTCCTACGGGGTTTTCCATGGATTCTCATAGAATTCTTTCAGTGTTCCTTCAGAAATTCATAGGATTTCCTGCATACATTTCTTGGAGCTCTTTCAGGATTTCCTTCAGAGATCCTTCAGGGTATTTTCCAGAGTTCCTCCAAGATTATCTCCATAGTTCCTTTAGGAATTTTTTCCGAAGTTTTTCTATATGCGGAATATTTCGCAGTTCCTCCAGAAATTGCTTCGGAGTCCCTGCAGGAATTTCTTTGGAGGCCCTCCAGAAATTTCTTCAGAATTCTTCATGGATTTTTTTCGGAGTTCTTCATTCAATTTCTTTGAAGCTCCTCCGGGAGTTCCTACAGATTTCATTCGGGAATTCTTTTGGAACGGGAATTTCTTCGGATTTCCTCTGTATTTCTTCCTAGATTTTTTTTTTCGGGAATTCTACAGGAATTATTAAAAGTTCCTCTAGTAGTCCACTTCGAACTAACCTGAAGTTACTTCAGAAAATTCTCTACATTGCCTCCGGGAAAGCCTCCAGAGTTCTTCTAAAAAATTTCAAAAGTTTTTTCGTGGATTATCTGGGGATTTCATTATGAAATTCTTGCAGAAATTCCTTAGAGGATTTTTAGGAGAATTTAGGCGGACATTTCCACCAGGAATTTCTCCGGGGATTTTCTCCAGAAATTGCTACCAAGATTTCCCACCGGGATCATCAAGATCTGCTCCGGGTATGTTCTCCAGGAATTCTTCAGGGGATTTCCAATAACAATTCCTTCGGGGATTTTGTCCAGCAATTCATTAATAAATTCCTCCGAAGATTATCTCTAAAAATTCCTTCTGCTTTCATATTACGGGACACTTAAGGCCTCAGTGAAGTATAACCCAGCTTGGACCATACAAAATAAATCATTCTGTATGATTTTTTAGCGTTATCGAGTGTCGGAAGCCCTCAACTTTCGGATGGTGGGGTAAAGAATACGCGTCCGCAACTTTAATAATCTATCTATATAAATAAAATGGAGTGATGTCTGTATGTCACGAAATGGCTTCCGAACGGGTCAACCGATTTGAATGAATAATTTTCCGTTTTGTTCGTCAAGTGTTCCGACGTGTTTGTGTGCATAAAAATCCCAGGACATTCACCGGGAAAGTCGGAAAAAGAAGCGTGAACGGAACTGTCATTTTGTATGGGACGATCCATAGCGTTTTTCAACAGCCTACTTGATGGCAAGACGAAGTTTGCCGGGTCCACTAGTTTTAAATAAATCAAAACATGTGGCCTTTTCATGATTCTTATTGCGGACGCTCCCTCACTTTTGCCTCATATTCCGGACGCTTTGATTCGAATACGGACAGCTCATGATAATCATTAATGGAACAGTCAAATCATCAATTGAAATCGTTTAACCACTTAAGAGACGTCTAAGGTGTTGGGCATTATAAATTTGCAATGATATTTATGGAAAAAAAACTAATAAAACGAGCCTCAAAATTAGAACTTTTGGATTGGCCGAAAATTGAAACATTTTCGTGTGAAATGTTTCGCATACAAACGAGAGTGTCCGGAATTTGAAGCTGTTTGTAATATGAATCAAAACGGTATTTCTCTTGTGGGATTTTGCACCAGGAGTTTCTCCGGAAATTTCCCTCCAGAAATTCCTCCTCGGGATTTTCTCCAGGGATTTCCTCAGGAGATTGCCTCTAGGGATATAGCCCTAGAGCTCCTCAGTGGATTTTCAATAGCATTTTCTCCGAGAATTTCGTCCAAGTATTTCCTCTTAGGATTTTTTCAATGAAATTCTCCGGTGTTTCCTCCAAGAACTTCTCCGAGATTTCCTCCAGGAATTCCTTTGGTTATTTCCTCCAGGAATACCTTCGGGGATTTTTCCAACAATTCCTCCAGGGATTTCCCACAGAAAAACATTCGGGATTCTCTCCAAGAATTCCTCTGGGCATTTTGCCCAGAAATTCTTTCGGGGATTTCATTGAGAAATTCCTTCGGGAAATTTCTTCAGAAAATTCCGCTGGGGAATGTACACTTAGGAATTTCTCCAGAGTATCCTCCAAGAATTTCTCCGGATGTTCAACAATTCCTCGGAATCCTCAAGCACTTCTCCGGAGATTTTTCGCCAGGAATTCCTCAGGGAATTCCATAGCAATTCTCCGGGGATTTCGTCCAGGAATTCTTCCGGAGGTTTCAAAAATTTCTCGTGAGATATCTCCCAAGAACTCTTCCCGGTGACTTCTCCAGGAATTTCTCAGGGGACTTTCCAACAGCAATACATTCGAGGATTTTGTCCAGAAATTCGTCTGCAAATTTTATTAAGAAATTTATTTGGCATTTCCTCTAGGAATTCCTCCGGGGATTTCCCTCGGGAATTCCCCCGGAATTTTGGCCCGAGAATATTACCCGGAATTTTTCCCCCGAGAATTTCAAAGATTTCCGAAGGATGTTCCCCAAGAACTCCTCCGGGTATTTTATCCATTAATTCCTCAGGGGAATTCCAATAGCAATAGCTCCTGGATTCGTTCAGAACTCCGCCTGGAATTCCTTCGGGAGCTAGAATTTCGTTCTTCCAAGCATCACCAACAATGTTGATCACGTTTGAAATTGATCAGATAAAAAAACTCCTGTGCATGCGTGGGCGGTTTGGTTTGTTTACTGGTCCAATTAATTTTGACGTATTTGGAATAAATTGACCAAAAATGGACCACCGTTAAGTTGCCTTAAGTTACCATGATAATTGAAAGTTTAAAGTGGAAGACATGGGAAGGACATTTTTCCGTGCAATTGGAAGACATTGGAAAAAAATCACCTGGCATCCCTGAACGTGTGGGACGAAAGCATGAATTGCAGGAGATTGATTTTTGTGTAGGTGCATATTTGTCTAAAATATTTGCCAATTTATGGTGCTGTTGCTGCTGTTAAGGTTGCTGGAAGAATATCATGTTTGCGGTCTAAGTGTAACCAGATCGTGTCTTACAAGTATTTACTTTCCGTGAGCGGTATTTCGGTTGGAGAAGTCATAGCAGCGGGCAAATCGTGATTATGCCTCCAGGATACCATTAATAGCGATTGATTCCTTAAATAATTACTCTTTCCAAGATGATCGCTCATTGCCTGATAGGTACGACCGTAACTAAACTTTGGAATCAAAGAATAATTATACAGGGACCGATTTGCATAACCCTGTAAGAAAACCGATGGATTATGTAAACTGTCACAGACCACGAACTTTGTTCTTGTTCCCGCGATACATGATTCGAAATTTTGTATCCATGAACTAGGTGCCTACCTTATTGATTGAACTGAGCATCCACAAAAACCGGATCAGCTCATATATGTATGATTTAGTTCTTGGCACCGTCCCGATACCGAGGCGTTACGTATGTTGCAGCGGAATAAAAATCACAAGCTCGGATTTTTATTCATGGTGTATATTCGTAAACGGAGAATCTGACTGGTTCCAGATAACATGACTGGGATGTTGACGATTTTCAGAACGAATTATTTTGCGTGCAGAATGATGGCCCACATCAACGAAAATTCAATTTTTGCCAATGAACAGTTCGGATTCCGCCATGAACATTCGACCACTCATCAACTCTTACGTGTAACAATTTGATCCGTTCCAACAAATCTGAAGGCTATCCAGCTTTTTACGCTAGGCATGCTATAAAATCTTTGACAGAAGCTGACTATCACCACTGAACCTGAAACTCGAAAAATAAATCCTTAGTAAACCCATCACTCACTGAAATAATTTTCGTTGCTTTTCTGTCACTCAAACTAAAATCTAATTCCGATTTGCATAGATAATGCAATAATCACCTTTATTTTTTTCTAGGTTTCATTTAGATTAACCGAACTACATTCGCGTCAATTCGAAGACTCCGAACGGAGTTCTAACGGCCGTCTTCGAAATATCCGCCTCACCGGAATCTGATGGTGAGCCATCTCCAGATCAAGTGTGGGTGAAACTGATTTTCCCTGGAATGCATTCAACAGATCGTGAATATGCGGGACAGGGTAACGATCTGACACAGTCACCTGGTTCAGGTATCGATAATCTCCTACGAATCTCCTTTGACCGTTCTTCTTTTGCATACAGTGTGGAACTCACCCAACTCCTGCCGGAAGGGCGACATATTCCTAACTCACTCAATAACTGGAACTCTTTCTTGGCAATTTCCAGCTTGTCCGACAGAATTTGCTGGCTGTTGGCGGCCCTCTTGTTTGAATGTGATGCGTAATGTCATGGTTGATCGTCATTTTGATACTAGTTCCAAATCGGTCGTCACTATTCTCTTGTCATACACTTTGATACGCGAACCATTTGCTGCATGTAGATCGCATTTCAAAATGGTACGACTGAAGTAGATAAAAGATCATTATCATAAAATTAGCAAAACGATTATTGCCGCGCTTTCCAAACTCGTTTTTTTTTGCAGCGCACCAGATTGTTGTGAGCTTGCTTGAAGATGAATGAAAAAGCGATCCTACGAACGGAAGGTGCGCCGCGAAAACCGAGTTTGGGAAGCTATGGATTATTGTATTTGCAACTGTTAATTAAGATAGTTAATCTAAGGGTTGGTTATAGTATATAACTTTTTAGATAAGATGGAGTAAAACACGAACGCGAAGTAATGACCTTCCATCCCATCTTCAAGAGCTTCCCACAAGCACAACACTTCATTCTGGCACTTAAGAATGTCCTTGTTGTAACTTGTAAACACAAGAAATCTGCCTCGACCGAGTTGGCAGAACGCACCCATACCCCTTTCTGAACCAAAGGAAAGGGCCAATAACGAATAAGATTATTTCCGCAAATTCAAACAAAATTTTCGTTTGATTGACATAAAGAAAAACAATGAAATTTAACGGTTCGTCAAGGCATGCTGAGGATATATTTTCAAGTTTCAGTTCAGTGGTGATAGTCAGTGTCTGTCAAATATTTTATAGCATATTGTTTTATGGCGAGCGCAAAAAGCTGGATTCTACACGCAGCGATCTGGACTATCGAAATTCATACATTTTGCCTTATGAAAGATGGAACGATTATCGCAATACGAACGCTTTATGTATCGTTTTAGCATCACTTCACACCAAGGCGTCAATAGGCGCGGGTGTACGCACGAGCCTATCGATCGCAAGGTCCTTGGTTCGATTCCAGGTTGCCGCGAAAACTAGTTTTGGTTTCAAATTTCGGTTTCATAAGGCAAATTTATGAATTTCGACCCGATTCCTTGTGGCGAATTTTCATAAGGGGTTCCTGATGTTTATCGATAGTCCATTTGCCTGAGTGTTCTGGTCTTGCTCTTCTAGACATAGAAAAAGCATTCAACAGTGTTTGGCATGAAGGTTTGATCGTAAAATTGAAAAACTTTAATTTTTCAACATACATTGTTAGAATAATTCAAAGTTATCTGTCAAATCGTACACTTCAGGTTAATTATCAGAACTCCAGATCTGAAAGACTTCCTGTAAGAGCTGGTGTTCCCCAAGGCAGCATTTTGGGACCAATGTTATACAATATTTTCACATCTGACTTACCTGAGTTACCTCAGGGATGTCAAAAATCTTTGTTTGCGGATGACACAGGCTTCTCCGCCAAAGGACGAAGTCTGCGTGTCATCTGTAGTGGATTGCAAAAAAGTTTGGATATTTTTTCTTCATACTTGCAAAAATGGAAGATTTCTCCTAATGCTTCCAAAACTCAACTAATAATATTCCCACATAAACCAAAAGCTCTTTATTTGAAACCTTCAAGTAGACATGTTGTCACGCTGAGAGGGGTCCCAATAAATGGTCAGATGAAGTTAAGTGTCTTATTGTTGTAGCAGGCCTTGAACGGGTAAGACATCATTTTTTCCATCTGACATTTTTTCCCTTTTCAGAGAATTTTTTTCAAGAATTTAGAAATACGACTCCTGTGTGTTGCGGAAGAAGAACAAGATTGTCTGAACGGCGAGTTTGAAGAAACTTCAAGGATCTTGTGTAGCGTTTGTGTTCCTGTGTGGCGCGGAAGAAGATTGGAGTGTATTCCCTGTGTGGTGCGGTAGGAGATTCTTCGTTGGAGAACATAATTTCTGTGTGGTGCGGAAGAAGTAAGGATTTTTTGTGTGGCGCGGAAGGAGTATATTGTCAAGAGACGTTATTCGCTTTGGATCAGTTTTCAAGCTTGAAGCCACCTTGGTATTGATTGCAGTTTCGTTCACCTAAAGTTTGTTAAGTATTTGTTTTCACTTATTTCTATATTTTCTATTCTTTTTAGTATTACATATTATTTCTAATTGTTGAGTTTCTATTATGGAAACTGATGATGGAGAGGGATCAAAAGAAACGTTCTTTTTAATGATTCCTCTTCATAGAATAAAGGTTTATCCATCAAGTTTTCCTGGACCTTACGTAGTTTACTTACGTAAAAAAGAGTAACCTATCAATGTTCTATTGATCTCTTCTGAGTTATATAAATTATACAGGTCGATTGAAGAAATCAAAAAAATTTCGCTCGACAAATTACGAGTAATTTTTGGATCAAGAGATGATGCTAAAGCGCTCTTCTTGAATCCAAATTATTTTTTGATTCCTATCGCGTTTATGCTCCTTCGGATGCTTGCGAAATAAATGGAATTATTTACGATGAATCTTTGGAATGTGAAGATATCAAAAATCCATGGTTCAGGCGTTTTCAAGAACAAATCCATTTCTCCTGTTAAGGTTCTGGATGTGTTCGTTTATCGAAATCACTTTTTGTGGAAATGATTCAAATACCTTCATTCAAATTGTATTAAAATAACGTTCTCCGGTTCAGTTTCTTCCGGATTACGTTATGATTGATAATGTAAAATTTCGCGTGAGACTTTATTATCCAAAGCTCATGCATTGTGATAAATGTCTTCTATTCGGACACACTTAAATTTTTTGTTCAAACAAACAAAAGTGTTAGAAATGTGGAGAACCTCATCAGTCATCCGAGTGTAATAAAAATCTCGGATCTATGTTTTTATTGTAAACAAAAACACAATTCTTTGAAAGAATGTGTTGTTTCCATTGACCATCAATTCAAATTCAATCAAAAAATTAGGAAAAAAATATATTGTCATGACGCTGGAATAACAAAATCCTATGAAATTTTTCATCTTCCAATTTATATGATATTTTGAATGATGATGTTGGATTGATCATCACAAATTTAAATAATTTTGTTTACAAACCTCCTAGTAAGAGGAAAAGATTTCTAATAAATCTTTAAATAACCATAATTTGTTTTTTGAACCTCAACCATCTACTTCATTTGAAACGAATTTCTCTCCATTTGATCCCTCTAATATTATCCTGGATTTCAAAGAGTTGATTCTAACCATTCAACTAGAAAAAATGATCAAAATTCGAACAATATTGACAGTGACAAAAACAATGAATGTTCTAAACAATCAATTTTGAATATTTTGGAAGAAATTGTTAATTTTTTGGGATTGAGTGATTTTTGGAAAAAAATAATCAAATTGATTTCACAATTATTGGCTTCCCTTTTAGACAAATTGAATTCATTTGTTCCCCTTATTTCTTCTCTATTTTCGTCCTGATGGCTTCGTTCAATTCCAAAAAATTACACATTTTACAATGGAATTGTCGAAGTTTTATTCCAGAAATTGATAGATTAAAAGTTTTATTGACTAATTTCGATATAGATGTATTTTGTTTGAATGAAACGTAGTTAGGTACAGCTAAATTTTTCGTATCCCTAAATATAATATATTCGAAAAGCTAGAGATACATCATTTGGTGGAGTTTTAATTGGAATTCGTGACAATATTGAATTTAAATATATAAATGTATCTTTTCAAACGCAAGTACAGTATGTTGCTGTTACGATAAGAAAGGAAATACATGAGTTTTCAATTACCGTACACCCCGCTAATTTGAACGGTACCTCATGCAAACCATCGGGGTTCATTTTTAATTTGAACATCTAGTCACCCTAGAATCGTGTATCTGGTTACCTCTTTCACTGTTTTGTTTTGATTCTGCGTTCCGTTCCACAGCGTTCCAGTCCACTTTACTCTGTTCCATGAGCTAAATGACGTTTGAACCATTTTTAATCTGAACGATGTGCAAATTAGCGGGGTACAAATTAAAAAGTGTTCAGATTAAATGTGGTCAAACCAACGGGGGTACCCGGTACATGTTTTTATATCCCTCCATATACAAGTTTTAGTTTATCAGAAATTAAAATATTTTAAATGAAATTCCACCACCATTTTATATATTAGGTAATTTTAATGCGCATAATTTTGCTTGGATTGCTGTGCCTCCTAATAATCATTCCTGTGTTGATTTATCTTTAAGTTCAAATAATTTATCAATGCAATCATCTTGGAGAACTATTGATCAACCAAATGGTAGTGATCATTCACTAATTTTGATTGTAATGCAAACTTCTGAAGACACTGAAATATTTATGAAGCTTCTACTCCTGATCTTTGTAAAATGTTAATTGGGTTAAATTTTATGATCTTGTTTCTATTTCATTAATCAATATTGTCAATTCAGATATTTCAATTGATATTTACAATATTTTTTCAAAATTATTAATTGATTGTTTACAAAATTCTCAATATAATAAATCAACTTCAAAAACTTTTAAAAAATCGACCGTCGTTCTTGTGGGATAATGAGTGTTCCATTCTTTAAGAAACAAATCGGAAGCCTTTAAATTATTTTGCAGATCAGGCTCCAGAAATGATTACCTTGATTATTGCAAAGCTAAAGCACAGTTTACCAGACGT
This sequence comes from Aedes aegypti, assembly GCF_002204515.2. Classification (NCBI taxonomy): domain Eukaryota; kingdom Metazoa; phylum Arthropoda; class Insecta; order Diptera; family Culicidae; genus Aedes; species Aedes aegypti. The sequence continues at coordinate 20,060 of NW_018736121.1, forward strand.
ACTAAATTTAAAAAGAGATTATTGGAAAATTTGTTGAAAATTTGAACAGAGAGACTTCATTGTCAACTTTATGGTCCGTAGCACGTTATTTGAGAAATTACAACTCTCCTCCTTCTATTTTAGAATATTCAAAAAAATAGAGGATGATTTTTCTTCGAAAATTTATCCTGATTTTGTTCCTCCGTCCATTAATTAAAAACTGATTCAATCAATTACTATCCTGAACTTTGTAATCCATTTCCGTTAGCTGAATTTGACATGGCTTTATCAATAACAAAAAAATACTGCTCCAGGTATTGACAACATTAAATTTATTGTTCTCAATAATCTACCTTATGAAGGAAACTTCATTTACTTTCGATATATAATGCTTTTTTTGTCAAAATATTATGAATGTGTTTCATCAAAGTTATCAATATTGTCAAACCTGGTAGAGATCCTGCATGCGCTGATAGTAGAAGACCCATTAGTTTATTGTCATGTTGCGGAAATGTTAGAACGTATGATTTTGAATCGCCTTGACTTATGGGCTGAGGACAATAACATATGTTCATCTTCTCAATTTGATTAGAAGAGGTCGAGGTACTCTGATTGTATTGCCCTTTTAGCTTCACAATTCCGCTTTCATTCAATAAAAAGCAGGATGTTGTGTCTACATTCCTGATGTTTCTGGAGCTTATGATTCTGTTTTAATTGGTTCATTATACAATAAAATGCATAATTTGAAAATTTCAAATTAATTTCAATTTTGTACGCAATTTATTTTCTTTCAAAATCATGAATTTTTTATCATAATGGAAAATCCAAAAAAAAAAATCGTTATAGTTATTTTGGTCTTCCACAGGATCTTGTTAAGCCCTTTCTTGTATAATTTATTCACAAGTGACATTGCTTCGATTTTCCTAATGGAGTTATTCATAACAATTTGCTGATATAACGAAATTTATCACTGGTAAAAATAGAGAAATTATAAGATATTTTATGCAATTGCCCTGAACAATATTGGCTTATGGCCCATGAAAATGTTTTTCTTTTTCAGTTCAAAAAACAAATATATTATAATTCGAGAAAATATTTGACTTCTATGATTAATTTATTTTATGGAATTTAAATTGAACAAGTTTATGAATATAAATATGAAAAAGGCATTACATCCAGGTAATCGTTCATTATATTATTTACTCACCTATTACCATTTGAAACTAAATACGTGCCAGGGTCGAAAATTTAATTTTCGATTCGGGAAGTGTAAAAACATTTCATATATCCATTTGATATCTGGGTGTTTTTATGCGGGGCTTACTGTATATGAAAATGACCTCAGAATGTGTGTGTATTTACTGCCATTCTTGAAATGGGTCGTTGGAATTTCAGTAGAGCTATCACCTTTCATCCCCGGGCTAAAATTGTCTGCAGATATAAAGATATCGAAGGGTATCAAAAATACATGCATACAATTTTCTTCCATAAAAGCACTGCCGGTCAGTGGGAGATGGATTGTACACACACACACACACACACACACACAAGTTTATGAATATAAATATCTTGGTATATGGTTTGATTCTAAATGGAACTGGAATGCTCATATTGAATTTTTTCAAAAAGTTTGTTCAAAACGAATAAACTTTCTTCGTATAATTACAGGTACATGATGGGGCGCTAATCCTTCTGATTTAATTACACTTTACAAAGCTACTATTCTTTCAGTAATGGAATATTATTGTTTCACATTTGGGATCGCTGTATGTACATATTTTGTCAAACTTGAAAAAATACAGTTTCGTTGCTTGAGAATTTGTTTGAAACTTATGAATTCAACACATACTCAATCAATAGAAGTTCTTGCTGGCATATTACCACTGAAAATTCGTTTTCAAGAATTAAATTGCAAATTTGTGATGAATTGTCTTTCAAACAATCATCCTCTTATTGATATTTTGAAATCTTTATTTGATATTAACCCTACGAGCAAAATGTTAGATTCCTTTGTTCATTTTTGTACAGAAAATTTTGAACCAATCCTTTCGAATGCTTTTCACAATTTAACAACTTCCATTCATTCATACAAACCATTAATTGACCTGTCTCTATTCTATGAAATGAAACAAATTCCAAAATTTCAACAATCCCATATTGCTAATATTTTGTTCGAGTGTAAATTCAATGGAATTACTCCCGCACAATTTTATTATACTGATGGTTCATTGATTGAAGGAATCGCAGGTTTTGGTGTCTACACTTTATTTTCTGGTCATTTTTTTTAAATTGAAATCTCCTTGTTCTGTTTTCTCAGCAGAATTAATTGCTCTTTATTTTGCGTGCAATTTAATTAAAGATTGTACACCAAATATTTAAATTGTTTGTTCTGATAGTTGAGTTGTCTCAAGGCTTTGAATACAATTAATTTCAATTTCAAAACTCATTATATTACATTTATGAAAAAAATATTACTTGAACTTAGTTTTCAAGAATTCATCATCAAATTTGTTTGGATTCCTGCCCATTGTAAAATTTATGGTAACGAACAGGCAGTTACGTTAGCTAAATTTGGTGTCCATCGCGGAATAACTTACAGCCGTATCATACTACCTTCTGAATTTTATCCAAAATTGAAAGTTAAATCTCTTTTGGAATGGCAAACGTGTTGGAATTCAAGTGACAAAGGACGTTGGTGTCATTCTATTTGTCCTAAAGTTAATCGTTTTCCATGGTTTAAAAATCTGCTAACAAGTGGAAATTTGATTTGCTCTTTTTCGAGATTGATGTCAAATCATTATAATTGTAACAGCCATTTATATCGCATTAACATAATAGATTCCAATTTATGTGATTGTGGGGAATTTTATGAAGACATCGACATCGATTTTTTTACTCTCTCCCTCACTGGCTTCCGATGACCCTCTTATTTTAACGCTGATGGTTATGTTTCAAGATTTTGGCTCTGTTATGGTTTGTAACCGTATGAGCCTTAAGTTTTAAGTTTGATTTGTAACGTTTATTGAAAAGATAAAGAGGTTTTGTGCCTCTTTGAAAAAGATTTTAGTAAAAATAAATAATAATAATAATAAGTTAAGTATCTAGGGCTCATGCTAGATAAGAATTTTAATTCAAAAATCACATTGAGGGCATTCAAGCCAAATGTAACAAATATGTAAAATGTCTCTATCCACTTATCAATAGAAAATCAAAACTTTGTCTTAAGAACAAGCTCTTGATATTCAAACAAATTTTCAGGCCAGCCATGTTGTATGCTGTACCAATATGGACTAGTTGTTGTATTACCAGGAAGAAAGCTCTGCAGATAATTCAAAATAAACTTTTGAAAATGATTCTGAGGCTTCCTCCCTGGTATAGTACCAATGAGTTACATAAAATATCCAAAGTTGAAACATTGGAACTAAAGGGTCTTGTCCCGGGAATCCCGGGACAAAAATCTCGGGAAATCCCGGGATCTGAAAAATCCCGAATCCCGGGATATTTTCGAAAATCCCGGGATTTCCCGAAATTGTATGTTGAGCTATAAAATATTACAGTGTAATATCTAAGTTAAAGCACAAAACAAACGGCATGTTGTTCTGGTCCTGTAAGTGCATGGATGCCTTTTTGTTATTGCCTTTAGTTCGATAAATAAGACTATTCTTAAAGATATACGGGCTGTTGCCTATATTTTTCTTCTTCTTGTACAATATTTACGTAATCTATAGAAAATTGAATGGTGTATTTTTTTTTTTTTTAGGCACTCTGTGCTCGTGGCCACTACTGTGCCGGAATCATTTGATCTGTAGCTTCTTTACTGATACAGATCTATTTTTCACTTATCTATATTTACATCTGCTTTTCACTCTCTCCTACTCTTTTACTCTCACACGGAGCAGGTAAGAGAGAGCTCTGCTGTTTGTTAGTGAGGCTAGCTGCCTGCGAAGAGGGTCAGTTTGTCTCAGTCACCATCTGATACTGACGGAGGATGGATGTGCTCCCCTAAGCACGATCCTCCGTGAGGCGTCTTCTGGTGGCTGGACGGGTTTTTTTTGTGGAGGGGCTGGGAATTGAACCCATGACCTTCCGCATATGAAGCGGAAGCGTAACCTCAAGGCTACAGACCCCCCTTATTGAATGGTGTTTGTATGTCATGAAATGGCTTACGAACGGATCAACGGATTTGGAAGTTTTTTCTTCGTTTTGTTCATCGTGGGTTCCAACGTGTTTGTGTGCATAAAAATACTTATATATTCACCGGGAAAGTCGTAAAAAAGAGAGGGAACGGAACTGTAATTTTGTATGGAACGATCCATAACGTTTAAACAGTCTACTTGATGGCAAGACGAAGTTTGCCGGGACCACTAGTTTCCAATACAAATTGATAACTTGAAATACAATTTAAGAAACATTTTTTTGTTTTTGTTCTTTGAGTGTACTTTTCTATGTCAATTGACAGATAGCTTAATTAATTTTGAAATATAAGGGTAATTTTTGAGTAAATTCATATTAATCGCAAGTTAAAATGATAGGCCTGAAGAAATGCTAACTTTTGAATATTGTGCCAATAATCTTCACCAGGTTTCTCTTCGTATAAAGTTTGTCTCAATTGTCAATCAAACGTTTTTTGTAGTTAAATTTTTAATTATATTTAAATTTTACTATGTCATCTTACCATATTATCTTCTAGCAGCCATTTGAACTTGCTCCAGTGTGCCTTACACTTATCCTGGACTGACATGTCTGCGGCTATCATGCCAACTCTTCAAAAGGCTTGACAATTTTATATGAGAGAACAAATGTAAATAAGTTTCATGAATGACAATAAAGATCGATTTTGACAGCTTTTTTCGGTAAAATATGAGAGTTTTTGGTATCACCTAATCTATACGCATCACAATTGAAATTTATTAAAAATTTACTATAATCAATAACCAAATGCAGCTGAATAAAAATGCAGCCGAATGATAAGTGAAATGTGATAGCATTGTTTTTGGTTGTTTTATTTTTTTGGTAAATATTATTCAACTGTGCCACAAAACCAGGTTCGGTTATTATGAAACTCCTCTATGAAACTAAAATTAGCTTTATGATCCGCTCCAACCGTTTTCG
>NW_018736122.1:0-34006 GCF_002204515.2 Aedes aegypti
ATGACAAATTTCCAAATCTTTGATAAACATTCTGATGTATGAACAAGCAATACGGTCGGGCTAGCGACAAAGTGGCCTATTGCAGTCGAACTCAACGATGTAAAAGTGGTCTTTTTTGACAGGCGATTGGTTTCGTTTTTGTACTTCGATCTGACACGTCTTGTCTTAGTGCGTAACAAGCAACGACAATTGACTTCATTTCAGGGCGCTGAATGCATTGCTTTTTTAAAAAAAATGTCCTGTATTTGAGATGTTAACTGCTATATATATATATATATATATATATATATATATATATATATATGGGGAGATCCCCCAGTACCGGACACTTAAGCCACTAAATTCATAATTCGAAAACTATTGATTTTATTGGTTCGTGTTACCCATTTATGATGTATATAATCATTTTTATAGTGTACAAAAATAAATTTGAAAATATAAATATGAATTTTGACAATGCATTTTGATGATGTATTTTAGTACCGAATTGATCGATCTTGAAAGGTGGCACCCAATACCGGACACGATCTGGAAATGCCTCGAATTCTGCAAATTCGAACATCATTGAATGTGAACACTATAGGAATAGTTTATAATTACCAATTCAATGCATTTGCAACATTTACAAGAATAATTTGAGTTTTTCTTAGTTTGCAAGATGCCTATCAAATACCTCTTCCATATATGATGAAAAATAGCACATTTTACGATGTTGTTCTGAATGTACATTCTTTTTAATTTTATTGCATGTTTGATACCATGATCGACGGAACCCATGAAAAATGAAAGTATTTTGAGACACTGACGCAATAATTACAAAGAGATCATATAACAAATCAAGCTGTCCGAATCTGAGGGACAGAGGGTGCTTAACGAAAATTGTAATTTGTCCATATTTAGTTCAATTATGGTACAAAATACATTCATACTATCAAACTAGGATTATGTTCGATCATGCTTGCGTGATCCAAAGTATTTTTTCATATTCGAAATAATTACTAAATAGGCTCAAAATTAAGAGAATACGTCAATTTTTTAAAGATTTTCAAACTTTTCAACTTTTTAAAAAAGGCATGCATATTTCAAGGATGTGTTATTCTACGCAAACATTAGTCTACATAATAGCTTTCTTTTCTGCTAATACACCATCTTGATTGGACCATGATTTCTCAATGTTTCGACTTTGCCCGGTATTGGGTGCTGTCCGGCACTGGGGGATCTATATATATCTATATATTATATATATAATATATATATTATATATAATATATATATATATATATATTTAATATATATATATATATATATATATATATATATATATATATATATATAATATATATATATAGTATATATAATATTTTATATAATATATAATATATATATATATATATATATAAGGAAGAAGGGTGTCACCCAGACTAAGTTTTAAAAAAAGAACTTATTCGATCTACTGCTAAAAACGAACTGAACCTTTATTCAATTATTGATTACGATCAAACCTCACTACCTACTGCAATGCTTATGGCTGTTGCTGTGGAAGAACTGCTAATGCCGCGGGTCCAAAGGGCTGTGGCTTCGTTTAGTGGTCTCGTTCGGTGGTTGTCCACGTAAATGCTACCTATGTTGTCAGGTGATGAAATGCTGATGCTAGAACTACTGTTTCCGTTCTACTAGCTGGGGCTATCGTCGTCGGTGTGGTGGACGTCGTCGTTGTTGGTGTTGTTGCCGGGAATGATGAAAATGATGATACACCAATAAAGCGATTGGTGTCATGGATGATGTTGAGGATCGGTAAGGGTTCGATCTTAACTACTCCCCCTTTTGGAGACGATTCGTCCCGAATTGTACTGGTCCTCAGGTTTAATTTCTGGTTTGCTTTTAGACTCCATGGATGCTCCAATATGAAGAGATATCTGTCTGCGTTTTCTCGAAATCCATGAAAGACCTGCAACGATACTTAGAAGAAAACATACGGTCGACATACTTAGAGATGTGTATGTCTGAATTTTGTGTTCCTTAGTTAATGCTTCATCCGATGTCTATTATGGATGTGAATTTCCTTCTATATTATTCTGGAATTTCCCAGGGTCTGTTCATTGATATGTAAACCATCTAATGGCATAACAAATGTCGGTTCTGATTTGTTTGCTTCGACATTTGAGAACTTGGTGCCATTTATTATGACAGAGCAATTGGTGGAACTCTATCAAATACGTTCCAGATAAGTTTCGTTTTGAAAGACCCACAATTCGATTCGATTTCTGTGTTATTGGATGTTTTTAAGCGACAAGGTAATTGTTCCATGATCGCTTTGATCTCCGTTGATTGATAGCATTTTAAACGAAAGTCAGTTTCCTGATAGTCCTCTTAGTAGGTTTGAGTAGCATAGGTCGCCGGTGATGTCCTCTAGGCTGCTTAGATTGCACAAGCCTTGGTCCTTTCGATTCGCAGGCAATCCTTCTTGATGAAATATGTTCTGTTGTCGCTTTGGCAAAGCAGTATTAGCAGGAAGTTTTAAAATTTTATCTACTACTGGAAAGAGGTTCTAGGAAAAAATGTGTGTACATAGCTTTTTCTATTTTTTGGAATTGACACAACAAATATTAGTTTTTGAATGGTTATAAAATGCTGACAATTCTAAATATTCATAAATTTGATCTAAACTGTTTCGTCCCTAATGTTTTGTTCTTCTAATATATCTGAAACAAATCCTAACTCTTCAATTGAAAGTATTTGTTTGGGAATAATGTTAGTTCTTGCTAACTGAAATTGATTCAAAAATGTCTTCTAAATGTGATTTAAGGTTGTCTAAGTTGTAATTGATTTTCAAAATTTCTCTAAATAATTTAAAGTTTTGTTGGTTTCGTTTTCCAGATCTAGCTGAATATAATGTTTTTAGTTATTTCACTCTGTTGTTGATTTAAACGGTTGATAATGGAATTGATTCTATTTTGGAGTTGTAGATTAATTTTAAGCTGTTCGTTTGTTTCGTTAATAAGTCTTTTGTTCTTGATCTGCAGTTCAAAAATATTTTTTCGAAATTTGTTCATAGCTCGTTATGGTCCATATTTCCTGTAATTCTTTTTATTCCAGTTCCGAGAAATTAAATAATCCTCTTTTATTTCTTTGCTTGGCCGAAGATTATTGAATAAACTGTGAAACGGTTCCATATTTCGATTCTAAGATTTCAAACATATCAGTAAAAATTTGAGAATGTCCGTATTCCTTGGATATTAGCAAGCAATTTTCTAAAAATCAGGTTCGTAATTATCCAGTTCTAGGATATGAAACAATCTGTGATTGCCTATTTTTATAAAACTGTTGCCAGTTTCTATGGTTAAAAGACCGGGGTTTTGTTTTGGAGATTAAATGACGTGGATGGATTGTGGTTGGGATAGCTGAGTAAGGGAATGTGGTTGTTATCAGGATATTCCAAATAAACGTCATCTAAAAAGAGAAAACAAATGAAAAACACATTAGAGATTCTGTGGTGTTACTTTCGGATTCGTCGCAGTTTTTCTTTATGCAATTTTCGACTTAGGATATCTTTGTACGTGTGTTTCCGGTTAGATCGTACTCGCACTTGTTGGTAAGCGGTCCTTAATCTTTCGACTTCACTCCTTGGATGCGGTTGTATGCCAATTCGTTTTGTTTTAGTTTTGGCGGATCCTCTCGCTTCCTGTTGTGGTACAGATTCTGTGAGTTTTGTGTCTTGGTTAGTTGTACTTGAACTTCGTCGTACAACTTGTCACGAAGTTCAACAAAGGGGGCGTTCCATTTCTATCGGTCTCTCCTGTCCATTTTTGGCCTGCATATAAAATTTCACGTGGTTTCATGTTGGTAGCTGTATGGATGCTGTTATTGTATAAAGAACATGCGAATTAAAAATTTTTCTTTGTTTGACACTTCACCGTATTTGTGTTTATTAGCGTTAAAAATTTCGGTTATTGTCGAATGAAATCTTTCGACTATTCCGTTTGTTTGACTGTGGTTCGAAGGAGTAAAATATTGTTGTATATTGAGATCTGAGAGTAGTCCTCGAATTTCGATGGACTTAATTGCTGGTTCGTTATCCGAGACAATCAAGCTTGGAGTGCCGTACAGTGTTATGTATTTTATTATCGCCTTTCGTATATCCGCAATTGATCTTGATTTTATTGGGATTAATGTTCCATACCTTGTGAACTTGTCTACTACAGATAAAAACAAATTTGGTTGAGCGATGTAGATATCTATGTGAATAATTTCAATGGGTTGTTTCGGTATAGGGGTTTCACCAAATTTAATTTTGTAAGGTTTTCTCTCGTATTTTGCTTTATTACAAGTATCACATAGGATGATGTACTTCCTAACTTTCCTTTTCATATTAGGAAAAAAGAATCTCCTTTTTATCTCCTCCAGATTTTCACGAATACCTCTGTGAGCTGTTTCGTGGGTATCCTCGATAATTGAGTTTTGATCTTCTAAGTTTTGGTAGATCAATGAGAATTTTTTGTGATATGCAGAGTTTGAAAGTTTTGCATCTACTAAAAATAGTTTTTGTATACAATTTGTAAGGATTGTATCACGTTTTCAGGACACATAATGCAGTTTGAATCGTCTGGGATCCATGTATTCTTCCAAAATTCGAATTAAAAGTGGTACACCAAATGTTATTTTCGTAATAGTTTCTTCGGTACACACGAGGGAAAATTTCTTCGTATGTCTCAGATTCGTTAGGGTCAATTTTTAAAATGATTTGGTTGTGAAAAAAATTTATTGGTTTTTCTGTACATTTGATGAATTCAGAGTCATCTGTATCAGCAGAATGCACTGAACAGTCGTCTGAGTCGGAATCATCTTCGTTCACGTTGATATCATGTGTTTATCCTTGATAGAGCATCAGCGACAACGTTTTGCTTACCGGGTCGGTGTTTTATTTCAAAATCATATTCTAATACTGTAGACGCCATTTAACTAGTTTTGTTATTGGGTGTTTTGAGGTTTAGTGCGTATGTTAAAGGTTGGTGATCCGTGTATAATGTAAATTTTTCTACCAAAAAGGTAGGGTCTAAAATATTGAGTTGCCCATACGATCGCTAATAATTCTTTTTCTATTGCTGAATATCTTTCTTCGGTTTTCGTCAATGTTCTAGACGCATATGCTACGGGTCTGTCTTGTCCAATAGCACCTTGGGATAGAACGGCACCTAGAGCAAAATTACTAGCATCTGTGGTTAGCACGAATGGTTTTTCGAAATTTGGATATTGAAGGATATCGCTTTGAGTTAAAAGTTTTTTGCATGCAACGAAATGTTTTTAAAAAAATATCTGTGTGCTCTACGTGTTCGCCTTTCCTCAGTTGAGCAGTGAGAGGTTTTGTTATTCTGGCGAAATCGCGAACGAATCTACGATAATATCCTAAAATACCTAGAAAGCCTCTTAGTTCTTTCTGGTTTTTGGGGATAGGCCAATTTTGAATCTGCTTCGATTTTGCTTGGATTTGGTTTAACGCCATTATCTGTCACAATATGGCCTAGAAATGCCACTTCTTTCTTAAGGAATTCACTTTATCTAGCTGTATTTTGAGGTTTACTTTTTCCAATGCCATAAATATTTTTGTCAAATTTTCAATATGTTCTTGAAGAGAAACAGAAAAATAATAATGTCATCCATATAAACAAGACAACATTTTCCAATTAGGTCACGGAGTACGTGATCCATGACACGCTGAAAAGTTGCTGGAGCATTTTTCAGTCCAAATGGCATTCTTAAGTATTCGTATAATCCATGTTCTACGGAAAAGGCTGTTTTCTGGATATCATCTGGGTGAACTTCGATCTGGTGAAAGCCAGATGCTAGGTCCAATGTTGTGAAATATTGGCATTTTCCTAGTTTGTCTAATATTTCGGTTATGTTGGGTAGTGGGTATTTGTCATCTATAGTCTTTTCATTAAGTTTCTATAGTCGACTACTAATCTCCACTTCTGTTTGTCCAGATGCATCTAATTTCTTTGGTACGATCCAAATTGGAGAGCACCAAGGAGACGTGCTAGGACGTATGATGCCTTGAGACAGCATATTAGAAACTTGTTTTTGTACCTCCTCTTTAATGACAATAGGGGTACCTGTAGCTTTTTTGCATGAACGGGTAGATCGTCTTTGGTTTCTATTCTATGTTTAATGACGTTCGTAAAGCTTAGATTGTCACCTTCCAAATAGAAAACACTTGGAAATTTCGAAATCAAATTGATCAATTTTCGCTTCTCTTCTATGTTTAAATGGTCGATTCGAAGCTGATTTTCAATCTAGGATCTATTGATGTGTTTATCAAATACGTATCCAGGTTCATAATTTTCAACTTTTTGCACTACTTCAAAATTATTCATTCAGAGAAAATGAGTCGATTAGGGCTGATTTTCACTGGAACTTCACAGCAATTTTTCAAAAGAACTGTAGCTTTGTTGTCTTTTGCTGTGTAGAGTGCTGGTAGAATCATTACTTCGTCTGTTAGAGGAAGTGGATGTTCGACGAAAAAGTCGCCATTCGGTACATTCGTTTTTAGAGGTAATGGAATTTCTTCATATGCATTTAGATTGCGACTAAATGAATCGGGGTATTTTCGAAGCATGTTAACTGATGTAGTAGGGAGTTTTGAGAGTATTAGATGAGGTTAAAATTTCTGCTTTTTAGATTTCTGAGTGATTCGTATCCAATCAGTCCGTCGAAGTATGGATGGAATTTCAAAAGCGTAAAAGGTTAGTGGTTGGTTAAACATTTCGATTTCAACACATTTGTTAATGTTGTGTTTCCCATTGATATTTTTGACTCCTGTAGGTGTACAGTTTTTCAGAAAACATGTACTAATTTTGTCAGGATCCACGTAGTTCTTGTTGGCACCAGTGTCAACTAAAAACTTTAGTTCGCCAAATTTAGTTTTCATTTTTATATAGGGTAGAAAATTATTACTGTTCATGTTTCTGGTGTTTCGGGCAATTCCATCTGAAAATTTAAGGCAGTGATTCCCAAAGTGGGCGAATTCGCCCCCCGGGGGGCGATTTTCAGGTCCAGGGGGGCGATAATTTGTAATTCTGAATCTGGGGGGCGAAAATAGTAGAAAGGGGGCGAAAATTTTGTTAGTATTAGGATATTCATCATAGACAAAATGTGAGCTTTATGGCCGTGCGGTTAGTGTCGTCAGGCATTTGGCCATATCTTGCCAAGGAGTGTGGGTTTGATTCCCGCTTCAGTCCGAGAAACTTTTCGTAAGAAAGTGGTACTTCCTATTAATGACTTTACCGTCCACTGGAAGTATTAACGTGTTGGTGTGGTGTCTTAAAATAACTTGGCTAGATAGTCAATCATCATACGTTAGTATTATCCATTCATTGTTTCTACTTCTAAAACACGAATGTGCATCTAAGAATTTTCCCGATCGATAACGTTGATCTCAATAATTCATGGTTACAGATATCATTAGAAGCATTTTTGAAGTAAAGTATGCGAGAGTTCATAATAATCGTCACACTAAGTTTACTTGCACAAGCTTGGCAATGCAAATCTCTGATTTTTAATTTCATCCGAGATTCAGCTTGCAAAATGCTTTCGTTACGAAGGTTACGAAGCATGATTCACTGATACTGGGTTTGTATTTCCTGAGATTGAATAGCAGGATATAGAGCAACATTGCTTCGATTATTGCAGTTTAGTGAAAAGCCTGTAAACTACGGACTTTTGTTAACGTATTTCAGATAGATTTTGTTGATATTAATTAGTAAAGTAATATAATAGATTTGTTGATTTTTTGAAGTCTATAAATGTGATAGTTTTTACATTACTCATTTATATATATATATATATATATATATATATATATATGCGAGTCGAGAACATGTTTATCACATTTTAAGTACAACACCAGTCAACTTTACATTTTGACCAATTTACGGTACACTTATGCCAAGATGTTGATAAAAACTTCAACATAGCATAGCTTTTTAATTTAAATATTTAAACTACGTATCGGTGGGCGGCTGCCACACGAATGCGAAAATGGCAATTTTAGCAAAGAAAGGTCTCAGTCAATAACTGTGGAAGTTCTCATTGAACACTAAGCTGAGAAGCAGACTCTGTCCAAGTGAGGGCGTAATGCCAAGAAGAAGAAGAATCTGGGGGGCGATTCTAAAATATGTTGGTCTCAAGGGGGCGAAAGTCAAAAAAGTTTGGGAAACACTGATTTAAGGTATCACCCTCTGGTTCATTAACGGGTTGTTCTTCGGAACTATTATTGATATTAACTTGCTCATAATTAGTTGCATCATATTGGTAACAGTTAGATGGCTCACTATATTGACCGTAGTAATCGATTGGTTCTGTCCAATTTACTTCATGAAAATTTGGTCTATTCATATAATTTACTTTTAAACTTCTCAATGACTGGTCGATTTCCATTGGAGTGGGTTTTGGAGGACGATAGGTTCCGGAAGGAGGTTTACTAAATTGGTTAGGATTTCGGTTGAATGGATTGGATGGGCCAGGTTGTTGTGGTCTTTGAGAATGATTTGGTTGACTGGGAGAAAATGTACGTTGAAATGGTACTTGAGGTTGGAATGGAGAGAACTGTTGAGGGGTGTGCTGTAGTTGTTGTGGACGTTGGATTGGTGCGACGCGTTGGAATGGATTAGTTTGGATTGGGTAACTTGGAAACGAATTTTGTGTTACCGGAGTTTGCTGAAATCTTGAAAATGGGTTTGAAAATTTGTTTTGAAATTTGTTCCTAGTAGGGACAGGTGGGGTATAAGATTTTTGTTTGTGATAATAAAAGTTTCTTTCTTCAATACATCGTCTTAAAGCATCTTTCAACGATGTGGGACATTGAGCACGGATGACAGTGCCTACCGGTTCATTGAGCCCTGCAAGAAACACTTTCAGGCCTATTTCCTGGTAAAATAGATTTTTCGCGGCTCTTACGTCACTGTTGTGTTCGTTTAAATTTAATTGATTTACCATAAGAGACAACATAAAAGTTATTTCCTTATAGAAATCTTCAATCTCCTTATACGCTTGTGTAATTTTAAACAGGTCCTTAGTGAGAGATACTTCATCTCTTTTGTCGCTGTAGTGTGTAATCAGACTGTTTTTAATTTCGTCCCAGTCTGTGCTAGTGCCATAAAATTCTAGAACATTGTCCAGCGTCTCCTATAATTTTGGATCTGATGGCAAGAAGCCATACAGTGTAAGCTGGAGTGTTCTTGACTTTTGAAATTTCAGGCATAAGATCATCAATAGATCTTATGAATGAATGTAATTTAATGGGGTTACCATCAAATGGTGGCAACATCCTGATAATTTGTGGGGTCTGAAGGGCTCGCAAGGCGCCTTCTACCGAATTTTGTTGCTGAACAACAGCGGCTTCTTTTGCAATTGATTGTTGGTGCGTAGCGAACGCTTCCAACTCTGCTATTCTAGAGTCGCGTTGTTGCATTATGCCTATTAATTCTCTGATCTGGGTTTCTAACTCCCCGACTTGGATAGTGATCAAGTCGCGGTTCTCGTCAAACTTTGCCATTTTTCACACTTGAAGTCAAAATTGATTAAAAAAAAATCCTTTCAGAAAATGGTAAAAAAAAAATACAGGTGAAGAGAATTTATGTTTTCTAGGATTTTTGTTTTAAATAAAAAAAAAAGCTAAATTAATTATTTTTCTGTCACTGTAATAGATATTTTTTCTTATATTTTGTTATTTTGATCATTCACTTAAATCACTCTGATAATCACTTATATAAAAAAGCTTAATTCTACTTACGGTTTTATCCGATGTTCCCTCGGATGGTTCGATGTCCGATATTCCCTCGGATGGTTCGATGTCTTCTAGCAGGTGTGAAGCTTCGTTAAAGATGATTTTGGTGTCTCGGTGAACCGCCGGTGCACTAGAATCTGTAGTTTAGGTGTTTCCTCCTTTGCTCTTCGGTAAGCCGCCGATGATTTCGGATAAGAACACTTTTCACTACACTTTAACTACTCCACGCTAGAACTGCCGACTGCGCCAGTGAAGAAGGGTGTCACCCAGACTAAGTTTTTAAAAAAAGAACTTATTCGATCTACTGCCTAAAACGAACTGAACCTTTATTCAATTATTGATTACGATCAAACCTCACTACCTACTGCAATGCTTATGCTGTTGCTGTGGAAGAACTGCTGATGCCGCGGGTCCAAAGGGCTGTGGCTTCGTTTAGTGGTCTCGTTCGGTGGTTGTCCACGTAAATGCTACCTATGTTGTCAGGTGATGAAATGCTGATGCTAGACTACTGTTTCCGTTCTACTAGCTGGGCTATCGTCGTCGGTGTGGTGGACGTCGTCGTTGTTGGTGTTGTTGCCGGGAATGATGAAAATGATGATACACCAATAAAGCAATTGGTGTATGGATGATTGTTGAGGATCGGTAAGGGTTCGATCTTAACTTATATATATATATATATATATATATATATATAATATATATATATATATATATATATATATATATATATATATATATATATATATATATATATATATATATATATATATATATATATATATATATATATATATATATATATATATATATATATATATATATATATATATATATATATATTATATATATATATATATATATATATATATATATATATATATATATTAGTTTTGCAGTGGTCAAGGAATCGAAAAAGATCATAAAAAGCTACTTAAAGGCTTGAAAATTCTGAAAATTTCCTTAAAGTATTCCTGAAAAAATCCGAAGATAGTATCCAAAAATTCTGTGAGAAAAAATATTAGATTAATTCCTGGAGTAATTGCTTGAGGTTTGGAGATGTTCTTAGTGAAATTCCTGATCGAATCCTGGCATGATTCTTATAGGCAAATATTTTTAAAGCTAAACGATCACTTCGCCATCTGGTGGCCAGTAAAAGAACCTTCAAAAAGGGGGTTTCGATTGAGAATGCACCGTGTGCAACATAGGAAGGCACTTTTTCTCGTAATAGCTATTTTGTAAATGATCAAGGATCACTGAAAAACAAAATGAACTTTTGTTCCTTCAAAAATGTACAGATGCGGTCGGTGTTCATGTACGTTTAGTAAGAGAAAACAGGAAAATTGGTGTTTGGCAACATAGGTTATAAACTTCTGGATTCTTTGTTAGTGGTTAAATTTGTTGTATAATCACGCGTATCGCATAAACAAAGGGTCAAAATAATTATGCCAATGGAAAATAGTTCAATAATTTATTGATTACGACCTAATTTTTGGGTTGAAAAATTGAATTTTGGACGTAAACAAACCTTTTCAGTGACATTTCTCTCCTTCTTCCCAAGCGACCTCTATGATGGTGGCGCATTATATTTGCCTATAGAAATCTGTTGATACTTTCACCACTTTTCTGGTGGAAGTTGGCTCAGAAAGATCTGGAAGAATTCAAATTGGTGAGAGTTCTGCACGAATTCCAGAAGAAAAGGAATCGCTTGAAGAATCTCTCAAAGAGCATTGGAGCAAATTTCAGAGGCATTTATAAGCGAATTTGTTGTATTGGTCCCAGAAACTACACAAAAAACTAATAAAAGAGGTTTCTGGAGAAACCATTAAAAGAATTATGGAGTTATTCATGGCTCAATCAAAAGAGATTTACCGGGGGCCATTTCTAAGAAAAACATTTTTAGATATTACTGAAGATCTCCGAAAAAAAAAACAATTTGATGAATTTTACAAAGAGTGTAAGAAAAAAATCTTGTACCGATTTCTAAAAAAAATGCATTTTCTAAAGAAGAATTTCGGATGATATTCATGTTTGATTTTAAGAGGCAATGCATTAAGGATGAAGTTTTTCTTAAGAGTTGCTGGAAGTTCCCGGACGCTTTCAAAAAGTGTCCAGACGTATCCAAATGGTATCAAAAGGGGGAATTCTAATCGGTTTTCACTGTTTTCTCAGACGTCTATTATGACCAGGATTGAACAAGAGAAACAGAAAAATTCTGAACAGCACCCAAGGTTTTAACTAAAGGTTTCCAATGTTTTTTTGTAAACCACAGGTGTTTCTAATTGGGTTTAAACCGTTCATAAAATGGATCCTAAAATTCACCCATTCCCAATGGTTTACAAAAAAAAACTCAGGAGAGAAGTTCTCAAGGGTTGTTCATTTTTTATAAAAGAGACTCCTACAAGTTTCCTAGAGGGGTTAAAAAATTGCAGTTGATCTTAACTGGTTTCCAAAAATTGCTAATGGTTTGCAATGGCCTTCAAAGTGATTTTAAGATGCTTGGAATACACTAGCAACACCTTGGAAACCCCTAGGATCCTCTGATTACTCCTGGGGATTTTTTTTATTTCCGTACGGGTTTGGGCCGAAAGGTCACAGATTTTCATGAATTTTTTTTTCAATATATGAATAAAAAAAAATGAGAAAAATTCAGGGTCGCCTATTTTCCCGGAAAACTCAGTTGGAAATTTTTTGTTTTCCCCTGACACTGTTTTCTTTGAAAAATCATAACTTAAGAACGAAGCATCATAGAAAAAAAGTTTTTTTTTATGAAAATGAAAGCAAATTTTCTCAGGAATAAAAACATATATTAACTGGAAAAAGTTTTCCACAAAATTTTCCACCGTTGAGAAAATTTGTAAAGAAAAGCAGGTAAAACTATGCTCCAACTCGTGGAAAATTTTCAAAAAAATATTTTTGAGAAGATAATTTCATAATCTTTAATCGCTGAAATTTTTGAAATGTACTTTTTTTCGTTTTTTCAGTTATGGCCAATTTTGTATTTTTCTCTGAAAAATCATAACTCAAGAAAGAAGCATCGTAGAAACAAAGTTTTTTTTTATGAAAATGAAAGCAAATTTTTTCAGGAATAAAAAAAAATATGAACTGGAAACAGTTTTCAACAAAATTTTCCACCGTTGAGAAAATTCGGCAAGAAAAGCAGGAAAAACTATGTTCCAATTAGTAGAAAACTTTCAAAAATATATTTTTGAGAAAGTAATTTCATAAGCTTTAATCACTGAAATTTTTGAAAATGTACTTTTTTTCGTTTTGAGTTATGACCAATTTTGTCCATATTTCAATCGAAGCATCGGAAAAACAAAGATTTTTTTATCAAAGCAATTGCAAATTTTCTAAAACATCTGAAAAAAGATATGGGATTGGTTTAAATGAAGTATAAGTCGGAATGAATGATATTTTTCATGAAAAATTACGCCGCTAAGAGAAACTGAAAAAGCTGTTTCTGCCTCAATTTTTTACTACACTGAAAAGGGATTTCTTCTTTTCTATGGAACAAATAAGATTATTATTTTTTTTTTAAATATTATTTATTCGATTATTCAGTATATAACTTACATTTCCATCTAAATACTATCTATTTTTTCAAACCGGGATGATTGTCTTTGGTTGCTAACACCAGAAGATTTTCGTTTCTTTGTATTATTAAGAACAAAGCATGCTGTATTTTCTTGGTTTTCATGTGCATCTGAGAATTCACTAGCAAAAATGCTTCGTTCGTCTTTTGGTATAAATGAATGATATTTTTTTGTTCCAGGAATTGGAACAAGGTTAGAAAATCTTTCCTGAAGAAATTTTTCAGCCTCTGAATGTCTAGAGATGCTACTATTAGAGAGTCAGCAGAAATTAATAACGCCAAACAATTTTTCGACTGGGCTGTGTCGCAAAAGGTGAAAGACCAATTTAAAAAAGATTGGGAATTTATCTATGCAACTGAAAATGACTATTCAGAGGCTGAAAAATTTCTTCAGGAAAGATTTTCTAACCTTGTTCCAATTCCTGGAACAAAAAAATATCATTCATTTATACCAAAAGACGAACGAAGCATTTTTGCTAGTGAATTCTCAGATGCACATGAAAACCAAGAAAATACAGCATGCTTTGTTCTTAATAATACAAAGAAACGAAAATCTTCTGGTGTTAGCAACCAAAGACAAACTTCCCGGTTGAAAAAATAGATAGGGTATGCGTTCCCTTAGTTGTGGGTGTTCCTATAGTTGCGGTAGTGTCGTTTTCACTGATTTTAATACATTAGCCATAGAGCCGACACTGCCAATCGACTTCTTGGCTTGTTGATACACGGAATAGTTGAAAAGAGCGTTCAAATTGCTTCAAAACTGATGAAATATCACTAAAATTGCTAAAACTTTTCTTGCTTGTACCAATAGTTGCGGTAAAGTGTTCCTATAGTGGAGGATCCCATAAGAAACAACGGAAAACGCAACTATAGGAACACAAATTAAAAATATACCGCAACTAAAGGAACAGTGTACCAATAGTGGAGGTACTATTTTCACTGACATGCCGTGGATTACTGCGATGAAATCATTTTTCTCATTAAGTCAAAGGTTGTTACTTCCCGTTACAACATTAACATGTACTTGGGGACGGACCTGGTGTAGTGGTTAGAACACACGCCTCTGACGCCGAGGACCTGGGATCGAATCCCATCCCCGAGATAGTCACTAAAATTTTCAGTGACGTCTTCCTTCGGAAGGGAAGTAAAGCCGTTGGTCCCGAGATGAACTAGCCCAGGGCTAAAAAATCTCGTTAATAAAGATAGAAATAGAATTAACATGCACATTCATTGCGCTTTTTGAATTTAGGTGGTTAAACGAAGTTCAATCGTGCTTAGTACCTCCACTATTGGTACATCTACCCTAGTATTAAGATGAAAATGTAAGTTATATCTATATAAATAAAAATGGAATGGTGTTTGTATGTCACGGAATGGCTTACGAACGGGTCAACAAGTTTGGATGATTCTTTCTCCATTTTGTTCGACAAGGGTTCTGACGTGTCTGTGTGAATAAAAGTTCCAGGATATTCACCGGGAAAGTCGGGAAAACGAAAGTGAACGGAACTGTCATTTTGTATGGGACGATTTATAACGGCTTTCAACAGCCTAATTGATGGCAAGACAAAGTTTGCCGGGACCACTAGTACTGAATAATTGAATAAATAAAATTTAAAAAAATAAAAATAATCTTATTTGTTAAATAGAAAAGAAAGAATCCCTTTTCAGTGTAATGAAAAATTGAGGCAGAAACAGTTTTTTTTTTTAGTTTTTCTTAGCGGTGTAATTTTTCATGAAAAATATCATCCATTCCGACTTATACTTCATTAAAACTAATCCCATATCTTATTTCAGATGTTTTAGAAAATTTGCAATTGCTTTGATAAAAAAAATCTTTGTTTTCCGATGCTTCGATTGAAATATGGGTTTTCAAAGAAAAGG
This sequence comes from Aedes aegypti, assembly GCF_002204515.2. NCBI lineage: Eukaryota > Metazoa > Arthropoda > Insecta > Diptera > Culicidae > Aedes > Aedes aegypti. Next base: position 15,255 of record NW_018736122.1, read on the forward strand.
CTTATATGGTAATTTTCCACAAAATTGGTCATAACTCAAACACGAAAGAAAAAGTACATTTCAAAAATTTCAGCGATTGGAACATAGTTTTTCCGGCTCTTCTTCACGAATTTTCTCAACGGTGGAAAATTTTGTGGAAAACTTTTTCCAGTAAATATTTTTTTTTAATTCTGAGAAAATTTGCTTCCATTTTCATATAAAAAAAACTTTGTTTCTACGATGCTTCGTTCTTGAGTTATGATTTTTCAAAGTAAGTAGTGTCAGGGTAAAACAAAAAAAATTCCTACTGAGTTTTCCGGGAAAATAAGCGACCCTAAATTTTTCTCATTTTTTTATTCATATATTGATGAGCCCTGCCTGTGGAAAAAGTTTAATGAAAATCTGAGACCCTTCGGCCCACTTTGTACGGAAATAAAAAAAAATCCCCAGCAGCGACTCGAATTCAGCCTTAAATAGCTGAATTTTCAAATTTTTGTTATCCCTACTAAAACACGATACAAATGTCCATTTTGCCTGCACTATGTGGGTAAAACGAACATCATGCAATAAACGTGAGCAAAACAAATATTTTTGAAAATGTTTATTGCCTTACCGAAAATATATCCATTAATGATTGTAACCCATTCATGGAGCCATCCTTAGCCGAGTGTTTAGAGTCTGCGGCTACAAAGCAAAGCCATGCTGAAAGTGTGTGGGTTCGATTCCCGGTCTGTCCAGGACCTTTTCGTAATGGAAATTTTTTGACTTCCCTGGGCATAAAGTATCATCGTACCTGCACACGATATACGAATGCAAAAAATGGCAACATTGGCAAAGAAAGCTCTCAGTTAATAACTGTGGAAGTGCTCATAAGAACACTACGCTGAGAAGCAGGCTCTGTCCCAGAGGGGACGTTATGCCAAGAACAAGAAGAAAAACCCATTCAAAAAGAATTCTGAAAGTATCAGATTTGACATCATATCATAACGATATTCACCTCGCTGAGAAACCTCAACTTTTCCGAGCTCATCGAAATTAGTTTTTTTTTTTTTGGTAAAAAGGTGATCATGTTTCCACCCCTGTTCATTTTACTACCCCTTCCCCTAAATTGAGATAAGCAAGCATTTATAAAAAATGATTTATTAACTCCAGAAAAATGAAAATTTATGGATGTTTCTACTATTTGATAGAAAAGATGTTGGTCTATCTGATGCTGGTTAAAAAGGGCTTATAATAATGTACTTCAAAGCGAAAAACACTTCCTTCCTTAGACGGCGCGTTTTGCCTCCAGTTACCCTACTATTTTAGCTGACTATGCCTGTTCTTAAAAGTACCATGGAATTTCAGAGGAAATTACTATGTTTGTAGTTCATCCCATCCACCTTTCTGGTACATTTGACAGAAATCTATTTCGTCAATCTGATTTCGACTACAGACATGGTAAAATCATGCGCATATGTGGAATGCAGAAAACACAGCGTAACAAAAATGGCATTTTTGCGTGTCTCAAGGATCAAATTATGTGTCTCTAGTAGATTTCGGGTTGCTGAATCTGATGCCATTTTCAGAATGTTCAGCACGTCACAATTTTTAGCTGCAGGTCGCCAAAGTTGTATAAAACACTGGTTTTATTGATGTTCACATAAAATTTAAAGTATAATTTATCAAACTTGTTTGTGATCTAATCTACCAAGCATGCTATTTGCCCATAAACGTTCCATTTGGGATATAATTTGGTTGAAAATGCACGATTAAATTTAGATTAGACCAATTTTTTTAACATGCTTGCTGTCTCCATACAAAATTCTTCGTTTTTCTCATATGGGAAAATACAATACTTTTTTTTCTATCTTTATTAACGAGATTTTTAGCCCTCGGCTAGTTCATCTCGGGACCAACGGCTTTACTTCCCTTCCGTCACTGAAAAATTTTTAGTGAATATCTCGGGGATGGGATTTGATCCCAGGTCCTCGGCGTGAGAGGCGAGTGTTCTAACCACTACACCAGGTCCGTCCCCAATACAATACTTTTCAAAACCGTCAATAAATAACTTTTTCACGTCGAAAGTACTATAAACTTTGTTGATAAGTATTGTTGTACATATAAAGTTTGAATTCTGTGGCAAATTAAGCAAATAAATTGCCTTACAAGCTGGCAAACTTGCATGCATGTAGGCTAAAATAGTCATTTTTTTGCATTTTCAACAGCCAATTTCAAAAAAAAACTAGACGTGCTATGATATTTTTGAAAACGGCAATAGATTCAGCAACCCTTTATTCAATTAATAGCGGTATTTTGGTGCTTGAGACAAAAACGTGTTCCGCAGTGAAATTGTCGGTGCGAAAGCGTTATTTAACCCTCTTAAATGAAAGTTTCTACTGCACCAATTTTATTGCATCGATTGCACATGAAAATTGTGAACCTCATGAAATACCCACAATGATCATATTACCCCCAGCTCTCCTTACGTTCTTAAATATCGCACATTCCTCTCGAAGTAACGCAAATAATTTATCTCACTGCAAATCTAGTTACACCCATTAGCAAAGCTAATTGATCAAACTCAAATCGAACGAGCAGCGATCAAGGTGTCATCACGTTAAACCTTCCTCCGTTAACTTATAGTTATCCACTCGTGTGCGATCTCTCGTGCCCTCGCCTCGAGCCATCGGTATTCAACAATTGGTTGCGCACGCGAACCGAGTGATTTCACTATCGTGTAGAAAGGTGGTCACCTCTCTTGATTGGACTCTCGCCGAGCGCCGCGTGAACCAGAGTCTCGGGCACGTGCTCTCGACGGAAAACAATGTCACGGCTGGGGGTTTCCCAAACTCTGGGATCTAGTTCAACTGATCGAACTCAATTGTTTATTACTTCCCATCTACAGGAAAAAGATCCTCTCGCCGACGTCGAGAGCGTTTAAACTGTGGAGGCGTCCTCCGGTACCGGTGCAGTGGAGAATTACCGCCTTTTAACTGGACGAATGCGGAAGCCTTCCTGGCGAACAAGGTCAGCAAGCCGACTTTCTCCGAAGTCGGACCTTTTCTGTACTCAGGTAAGACCTCTGGTGAAACTCAGTGAATTTCATGAGCTCAAATGGTTCTTCGTTTCGCAGAGATCCTCGAGAAGGTGATGCTCGGTTTAACACGAAGAACTCCACTATCAGCTACCGCAGGCGTAGTTATTTCGCTCCCGGACGACCCTCCTGGACGAGACCCTCCTTACGCGCAGCGTTACCAACCTGAACGTAGTGGCCTTAACTGCCGCAAACCGCGGTAAAACGGAAGGCTACGGTGCTGAACGGGGCATATCCTTCGCCCTGTACAACTTGGATCAGAAAGTCCTAGTGACGCAACAAGCGGGCGAACTACTGTTCGACGGCTACCCCGAACCGATGATCCAGGAGATGTTGGACGTTCTGGGGACCACTCCACAGAATGGTCTGGACGTGGAGGACCGTTTCGGCTGGTTCCGAGCTGTCAACGGGTCCAAGAAGTTCCACGGGTTCTTCAACATGAACTCCGGCAAGGAGGACGCCAGCCGGTACGGGTTGATTCGGGCAGTGGAACTACAGGGATCGAGCCGGTTCGAACTCAAGGTGAGTGTGGACTGTACGAAGGGTTCACCGGGGAGCTGTTTCCGACGAAGATCCGCACGATCAGACGCTGAGAATTTTTCTGATGGAACTGTGTCGAGCGGTGAGTTTCGAGTTTTGACGAGAAGAAGAGGTTCACGGGGTTCTGGGCTAATCGGATTTGTGGCGAATTGGGCGAACCATGGATGATGTGTGCGTCGAGGATAGGGAGCGCGTTCCAAGAGGCGCGATCAACGTGACGCAATGTAAGGACGGTGCTCCGCTTTTTGCGTCGTTTCCGCATTTCTTGTCGGCAGATGATATTACAGAGGGGCGATCGAGGGAATGAGTCCAGATGGAGAACGGCATCAGTCGTTTGTGACCATCGAGCCTAAGACGGGACGGGTTCTGAGGTCATCGCTCAAGTTGCAGATCAACGCTTTGCTGCAGCGTTACAAACGCGGTAGCGTGAGTTCTAAGGTTAGATGTTCTCTAGATTTCTTGGTTTTAACTATATGTTTCCAATTTTAGATTATACCAAGACGCCCTCGGTCATTCGTACCCCTTGCTGTGGTACTCGAAAAGTTTCGATCTTCCGCTAGAGGAAGCGGTCAAGCTGCGAAGTCTCTTTGGATGTTTCCCAACTGGGTTATCTGGGAGGATTTGCGGTGGCCGCGTTCGGGTTGTTTGGTGGCGTTATTGGCGATGGGGCTGAAGGTGTGCCATTCGGAGCACGCAGAAAGAAGAGTAGAGGCGAAGGTCCAAGGCCGGTGGCCAATGGGGACACTCGGGGGAGTATGAGTTTGTGCCAGAACGAGCAGAACAAGGATAAGGATCGAATAAAGTTGTGATGGGTAAAGATGGGTTGTGTTGAATTAGTTTGATGACATTAAGGTTTGGAGATTCAGAGGGATTCGTCCCTGTGAAGTCTTCTGAGAAGATTACAAATGAAGCTTTTGTGACATCTTTCTCGTCTGAGAAATTCCCTGTTTGGAAGAATCCATTTTAGGATTATGAGAGAATCCCTCTAAGGATTCTGAGAGAATTCCCTCCAAAGATTCCTGAGGAAATCCCAATTAAGGATTCCGAGAGAATTCGTCACAGAATTATGAGAGAATCTCTCTCAGTAATCTGACAGAATCCTCTTAGGATTTCTGAAGATAATCCTATAGGTAAAAGCACTATATTTCGACCCATGAAACCAGCATAGGAGTGGAAAACTTCTAAGAATCCGGCAAAATTCATAAAACTTATATTCAAATTTGGCAATCGAATAAAAAAACATATTATTTGTTCGTGATAGCTTCCATCAGATGATATTTCATTGTATTTTATGTAAATTGAGGATAAATGACTTTAACTTTTTGTGCTATTTTTCGACCCATGCATTGCTAATTCTTGACCTGTGTCAAATTGAAACAATATAATCGGATATATTGTATGAGGAAAAACACTATTCTACGAAATTATATATCAAGTTTGTGCTTATCTGAAGGAAATTAATTTATTTTTTCTCTATTTGAGAGCGCTTTTATCATTCAATGGTATTGTGGAAAGTTTAAACATTGATGTATGTGCGAAAATTATCAATTTATTATAGAATATTATTCGATTACTTTTCTTCTTGGAATTTCATCCCAATAGCAACAGGAGTATGCTTTCCATTTTAGTAACAAACTTTAAGATAAGAAGTTCCACAGTTGATATTGATAGAGCTAAGGAAGGCTCATAAATGCCATAAATACTGGTTTTGTATTCCACTCACATCCTTTGAAGATCTCAATGTGGTTCACATGGTACATTTTACATTTAGTTAATTACGAAGCATATTTTCATTTTCATTTTTCATTTTGCAGAATTACGATGCATATTTGAGGGTCTATTTTATAAGTCGAATCGATCAAAATGACTCGACTGGGAGTCACTGTCGATCGAAAAAATTCGCTCGACTCAGCTCTGTCCACTCGAGTTTTCGACAGTTGTCATTCTATGTGACTGGATTACTATGGGAGTTCGACGGGTGACATCTGAAATATGCATGCTTGCTTTGATCGACAATGAATACAGACGAGTCACATGAAATCTGCTCGATTTATAAAATAGGCCCCTGAATGTTAAAATGTTTCATCATTTGTGGTATTGCTTGATTAAGTTGTGGACTACGATATATGATTTAAGTGGAGATGAATCGAAGCCAAACCTCAAAAATTTCAAAGAGCAGCAAATCTGGAAAACCGAACATCCGTTCGATTCTAAAAACTTAATCGATTGGTCACCACCAGCTAGTGATCAACCGATTAACACAGCAAAAATATATGTTGAAACTTTCTTTTTATTTCAATGCACATATTTGAAACATCAAAATTAAACTGAAATGTCAACGGACAAATCGCTTATTTTTTAATCGAATACACTTTAAATTTACACGATCATGTAACATTCATGCGTTCTTTAGTTGGAAAATCAAACTTGATGCTTTAACAATAATGAATTTGGTTTACTTTTACTATCTTCTTCTGTTTACGCTACATTGAGGGCCCTATTTTATAAGTCGGGTCGATCAAAATGACTCGACTGGAGTCACTGTCGACTAAAAAATTCGCTCGTCACGGCTCTGTCACTCGAGTTTTTTGACAGTCCTCACTCTATGCGACTGGATTACTATGGCAGTCAACCGGTGACATCTGAATATGCATGCTTACTTTGATCGACAGTGATCACAGACGAGTCACTTGAATCTACTCGGTTTACAAAATAGACCCCTGAAATTTAAATATTTTTATCTGTGACTCGCTGGTGGTGACCAATCGATTACATTTTCAGCCCAAACGGATGTTTGGTTCTCCAAATCCGTGCTCTTGAAAAATTGAAATTTGGCTTCGATTCATCTTCACCTTAAACGGATGTTTGTTTCTCCAGATTTATGCTCTTGAAAATTTGAGGTTTGGCTTCGATTAATCTTCACATTGAGCACAACCTGTATGACAAAGGAAAAACGACATTCATGGACACTAATCTATTATTCTTTCATTGAAACAATCTAACGTGGAACAAACTGCATTGCATTCTATTGTTGCGATAGGATATAATACAGCAATAGCATATTTTCATTTAAACATGTAACACCATTTTGTATGTTTTAAACATTTCATTCCATTCTATAGAAGTTCAAATGAAAAACTCAAATTCTTCTTTTAGCACTCGACTTTGACGGGTTTTTAGGGTTCGAATTTATTTTTATGGGCTGTTTCGGTATTTTTTTTCTTTCAAATTTTCCTTGATTCGTTTTGCTTCAGCGTGTTCTTGTTTCTTAATTTTTGATTCTCTCCTCCGTTCCATTCTAACAATCTCGCGATTTTATTATCATACTATACCAATTCACCTGGAGCATCAAGAAACCCTTTAACATACTCCGACTTTGGGACACGTTTCGCTGGCCATCTCCGTCGCTGAAAGCGGAATATCCGCACTTCAAATTCTGTCTTCTCCTCCATTTATCCAGGACGAGAAACGGACTGCAAATGTTAAATTGAATACATTTAATTGCGGAATTCCATAACCGAGTCTTGTTGACTACCTGATTCTGCTGCCGAATATCGGTTTCCTGCGTAGACTTGCCTGTATTGTTCTGAGCGCTGTGATATATGAATCCATATATTTTTGATGAAATTAAAGCAAGATCCGTGAAAACCGTTGAAGCAAACAATTTAACTCTAACAAAGAGGCACCACCTTTATGAACGTTATTTACTTCTAATGAAGGGTCGAAAACTAAAACACATCACCTGCTGAAATCATGGCATGCTTTTTCGACCGGTCGAAAATTGAAACAGGTCTGGTGTTTCAATTTTCGAACAATTTCAAACGCTTTTTAAAATATATTTTCGCTTATAGATGCACTTAAATCTATACAATTTGCCTAAATTTTATCTCTTTTTATCAAACTGTATCTATTAGGCATCGCTGTGATCAGTTTTTATACAGAGTTGAGTTTTTTTTTTCAAATGTGGCAATTTCTCATAAATGAAAGAAAAAAGGACTGATTCAGACACTGAAAAATCAGATCAATCAATTTAGAATCAAAGATTCGTTATATAAATGCAATTTTTATTGGATTATGACTGGTATAACTAGGGGGAGATCCCCCAGTGCCGGACAGCACCCAATACCGGACAAAGTCGAAACATTGAGAAATCATGGTCCAATCAAGATGGTGTATTAGTAGAAAAGGAAGCTATTATGTAGACTAATGTTTGCGTAGAATAACACATACTTGAAATATGCATGCCTTTTTAAAAAAGTAGAAAAGTTTGGAAATCTTTAAAAAATTGACGTATCTTCTTAATTTTGAGCCTATTTAGTAATTATTTTGAATATGGAAAAATACTTTGGATCCCGCAAGCATGATCGAACATAAACCTAATTTGATAGTATGAATGTATTTTGTACCATAATTGAAGTAAATATGGACAAATTACAATTTTGGTTAAGCACCTCCTGTCCCTCAGTTTCGGACAGCTTGATTTGTTATATGATATCTTTGTAATTATTGCATCAGTGTCTCAAAATACTTTCATTTTTCATGGGTTCCGTCGACCATGGTATCAAACATGCAATAAAATTAAGAAGAATGAACATTCATAACAACATCGTAAAATGTGCTATTTTTCATCATATATGAAGAGGTATTTTAATAGGCATCTTGCAAACTAAGAAAAACTCAAATTTTCTTGTTAATGTTGCAATGCATTGAATTGGTAATTATAAACTATTCTCTATAGTGTTACACATTCCAATGATGTTCAATTTACAGAATTCGAGGCATTTCCAGACGTGTCCGGTATTGGGTGCCACCTTTCAAGATCGATCAATTGGTACTAAAATACATCATCAAAACTCATATGTCAAAATTCATATTTATATTTTCCAAATTATTTTTGTACACTATAAAAATGATAATATTTCATCATAAATGGGTAACACGAACCATAAAATCAATATTTTTCGAATTATGAATTTAGGTGGCTTAAGTGTCCGGTACTGGGAGATCTTCCCCTAATGGCATATTCTAGTGGTATACAAATGTTTCAAAATTTTAAATAGTAATTTAAATACCGTCAAACGGGGTAACTTGCAACAATTTTCAACTTCAAAGCTAAATGGATGAAAATTTGGAGGATACAAATGAGACAAAAAAAAAATGGTACCCTAATCGCCACGTAAAGAATACCACGCGGCAATAATTTTGTCAGTAGTTGGTTTTCTGGGATCAGGAGAGACGAAAAATATACATTTTAAATGCTACCCCTGATGTGGGGTAACATGCAACACACGGTGCTACCTAAAGTAAACTATTGAAAACTTAACACGATATAAGTGTTATTATGATCATTTATTAATTGTCTGCAGTGAAAGCATGACAATAATCAGAAATAGGCTACTCTACTCTTAGAAAACTAATTATTATTGATTATGTTATGAGTAATAAATCAATTCCATTGAAAACTTCATTGGCATTGTGTAGGGTGTCCACACGGGGAAATTTTAGCGTATCATAAGTCTTAAAGTTATTGGAAAATCATTGAAACGTTTGCATGCAACTTTTCTACAAGTACAATGGTATTTTGGGTAACACTTCACATAACTTTTTTTTAATACATATTTAAATTGAAGCGACGTATCACAAAGCGTCTTAAAATGGTGTCTGTTGGTTTTTGACAAAACTTTCATCATATTTCATGCAAAACGTTCCCAGTGGCAGATCTACAAGTTAATTTTTATACAAATTTTCAAAATAATTCATTATTTTCATGCAGAAAATAAAACTAAATCTAATAATAATATGATTTATGTAAATTTCCTAATATTTAGTACCAAATGTGTAATGAATTGACTGAGCTGCAAAAATTTTAATGTTGCTCAACAAATGTACGTTCAATTTTGCTTTTTCATGTGTTTCCTATAACAAAAGGCAAGAAATATCAAACAATTGAGATCAAAATTGCTGTTGCAAGTTACCCCACAAGGGTAGTCAAAAACGTTTTTGAATTTTTATAGTGTTTAACCACCAAAACATCAAAGCTTTTATATTGTCAATTTGTACACTTTTAAGTACTGTAACTGATAGTAAATGCCTCGAATGACATATTTCTACCGTTTGTTTTGTACGAGGAACGTTTTTCAGCATTAATTTCATACAATCCAACGTGTAATATGATTTTCACCTCCAGCAAACCAACCAAATAAGAAACAATTATTATTATCTTTATTAGGGAGATTTTCAGCCCAGGGCTAAGAAACAATACATAAACCCTCGTGAAAATCTTCTGTTGTATATCTAAGGTCAAAAAATGGCGGAATAAATTACAATAATTTAACTTAAGGCTGAACGAAACGACAATTCGGTAACATGTCGAAGTGTTGCAAGTTTCACCCCTATTGCAAGTTACCCCGTTTGACGGTAACGTTTGTTCTATCAATGGGTCGAAAACTAGCACTGGGTCGAAAATTAGATCCCTTGCCCTACTGGCTTCTAAGAAATTCCCTCTCTTAAAGAATCCCTTTCAGGATTCTGAGAGAATCGTTCTCAGGATTCAGAGATTTCCCTCTTAGGATTCTGAGAGAATCTCTTTCAGGATTTCAAGAGAATCTCTCTCAGGATTTGGCAGAATCCCTGTCAGGATGATGTTGAAAGAATCTCTGTCAGGGTTCTGACAGAACCTTATCAGGATTCTGAGAAAATTCCTCTCAGGATTCTGATTGATTCCCTCTCAGGAGTTTGGGAGAATCCCTCTCAGAATTCTGAGAGAGTCTCCCTCAGGATTCTGAGAGAATCTCTCTTAGGATTCTGAGAGAATCTCTCTCAGGATTCTGAGAGAATCTCTCTCAGGATTCTGAGAGAATCTCTCTCAGGATTCTGAGAGAATCTCTCTCAGGATTCTGAGAGAATCTCTCTCAGGATTCTGAGAGAATCTCTCTCAGGACTCTGAGAGAATCTCTCTCAGGACTCTTAGAGAATCTCTCTCAGGACTCTCAGGAATCCCTCTCAGGATTCTGAGAGAATCCCCACTCAGGATTCTGAGAGAATCCCCACTCAGGATTCTGAGAGAATCCCCACTCAGGATTCTGAGAGAATCCCTCTCAGGATTCTGAGAAAATACGTTAGAGGATTCTGAGAGAATCAATCTCAATATTCTGAGACAATCCTTCTCAGGATTCTGGAAAAATCTTTCTCAGAATTCTAAGAGAATTACTTTTAAAATTCTGAGAGAATCTAATTCAGGATTCTGGGAGAATCCTGCTTAAAATTCTGAAAGAATTCTGAGAGAACGCTGCTCAGTATTGTGAGAGAATCCTTCTCAGGATTATGGAAAAATACTGCTCAAGATTATTAAAGAATCCTGCTCAGGACTCTGAGAGAATCCTGCTTAGGATTCTGAGCGAATCTTTCTCAGGATTCTGAGAGAGTCCCTCTCAAGATTCTGAGAGAATCCCTCTCAAGATTCTGAGAGAATCCCTCTCAGTATTCTGAGAGAATCCCTCTCAGGATTCTGAGAGAATCCCTCTCAGGATTCTGTAAGAATCTCTCTCAGGATTCTGTGTGAATCCCTCTCAGGATTCTGAGAAAATACCTCTCAATTTTCTGAGTGAATCCCTCTCAGGATTATGAGAAAATACGTTTCAGGATTCTGAGAGAAATAATCGCAATATTCTGAGAGAATCTAACTCAGGATGTTGAGAGAACCCTGCTCAGGATTCTGAAAGAAGTCTGAAAGAACCCTGGCCAGTATTGTGAGAGAATCCTTCTCAGGATTATGGGAGAATCCTGCTGAAGATTCTGAGAGAAAGCCAGTCAGGATTCTGAGAGAACACCTCTCAATATTCTGAAATAATACCTCTCAGAATTCTTAGAGAATCCTGCTCAAGATTATCAAAGAAAAAAAAATCCTCTCAGGATTCCGGGAGAATGCCTTCTCAGGATTCTGAGAGAATCCCTCTCAGGATTCTGAAAGAATATCTCTCAGTATAATGAGAGAATCCCTCTCAAGATTCTGAGAAAATCCCTCTCATGATTCTGAGTGAATACCTCACAGGATTCTGAAAGAATGCCTCTCAGGTTTTGAGAGAATCCTGCTCAGGATTCTGAGAGAATCCCTCTCGTGATTTTGAGAGAATCCCTCTCAGCACGCTAAACATCATCTGCTCAAAAATGAGTGCCGAGTACACAAAATCGGCCTCTCTTCATGCAGCACAGATTCTGTGCAAAGGTTTGTACACAGTTTTGTGCAAACGGTGGTAAACAAACCGAATGAGTGAAATGCGCACAGAGGAGGAACGCTTGGAATGCAGAATTCGCTTCCATGTTTGTTTTGCTTCTGAAAACATTAAAAAAACATTCCGATTTTAAAGTTTTTCAGAGATTTTTTCATTTGATTAGCCGAAAAAATCCCTGAAAACTCCCCATCTTACCAACGGTCAACTGTTTGCTGCCGCGCGGGAGATGACTGACAGTTCCATTTCCATCGATCCGCGCACAGCCAATGGCCAACACATCGGTTACACATAGCATGAGTGCGACTTACACAGAATTTTAACTCAGCCAGAGAGTCCTGCATTGGTTGCCTCATTCTGTGTAGTTTTAACACATGAGCTGCGTTGAGCAGGCTTAGCGTGTGAGAGAAACCCTATCATGATTCTAAGAGAATTACTTCAGGGTTCTGAGAGAATTTCTTCCTTGACTCTGGGAGAAGACCTCTGGATGCGGAAAGAACCCCTTTCAGAATTCTGAGAGAATCCCTCTCATGATTCTGAGAGAATCCCTCTCATGATTCTGAGAGAATCCCTCTCAGGAGTCTGATTTTTGTGTTGGAAATGTTTGTTGATTGCCTTGATGAAGTTCTGCTCGTAACCGCTGTACTTATTTTGTTGTTGTAAAAAGTGAATTTATTTCATGTTATGATTTGTTATGTGGTCAAATGCATCAAGGCAATGCACGAACTCTCCTGAGTGAGTAAATCAATTTCCCCGAGTGAGAAGGTAAAGAAATTTCCCCGAGAGGGTATAGCAATTCTCCCGGGAGGGTAAACCAATTAACTTGAGAGGGTAAAGTAATTCCTCCGAAATGATAAACTAATTCCCCAAGAGGGTAAAGTAATTCCACTGAGTGATTAAATCAATTCCCCGAGAGGATAAAGTAACTCCCCCGAGAGGGTAGAGTAATTCTCCCGAGAGGTTAAGGTGAACCGTCTTGGAATACAAAGATGGCCGTCAACATGGCCGACGTGTGCCCCTGCTCACGATTTCAAAGGCACTAAACTGGAGAAATAGTTGTCAAACATTTCTGATCTTCTTATTTTAAGCTTTCTGCTAGTGCACAAAGCCAAAATAAAAAGTTTACTGTTGATGGATGCTTTCTTCGCGAGATTTGTGCCTTTGAAGTTTTAGTGCAATCTCAGGAATTGATTCCAAACTGTTTCATCTTAAATGAATTCCTCCGAGAGGTTAGGGTCCTCCCGTAAGGGAGGAATGAGGAATGAGGGGTGTAAAATGAGAAATGTGGATTGCGGAGTAAGGTATAAGGAGTGAAAAATGAGGAATCAGGAGTGAGGGGTTGGCAGTAAGAAATGGAGAGTAAGGAGTGAAGACGGAGACGTGAGAAATGAGGAACGATGATTGAGGAATGAGGAATAAGAAGTGAGGAATGAGCAGTAAGGAATGAGGAGTGAAGAGTGAGGGATGTGGAGTGAGGAGGGAGGAATGAGAACTGATGCGTGAAGAATGAGGAGTGAGGAAAGAGGAATGAGGAATAAGGAGTAATCCCAGGTAACAATTTGATGCTGTTTAAACGTTTTCACAGCTTTTCTAAACCAGCTTTCATTTGAACAAAAGCTGTTCATTGGAGCTACAACCTTTGGTTCAGCTCATAAACATCTAATTTTGGCGATTTTATCCAGCCTGAAGCTTATTTGTGATTCTTTAAATAGCTGAATAAAAGTTGTACATGCGCTTAAAAGAGTTTATTTATTGAGGATTTTGCCCTCTAATAGACTCACACCTAAATAATTTTGTCCACCAAAATATTCTTCCATCATGTTTGCCATATATTGGATGGCGTCGTAGCTAACAAAACCAACAAGTAACTCACATGTAACGCATTATGTTGGATTGTACATTGAATGCAAGGTGCGTGCTTCTATAAAAGTGCCATATAAACTGACGTGTGAGTATTTATTTTTCCACGTTCAAAATGTGCACGAGAATCTATTCTGAACAATGGTTGCATTCGGGCTGAATAAGCTATATACAGCACAAAGTGAAACGCTGGGGATAGCTGTCAAAATTGTGTTTGTGTTGTGTTTATAAGTTTGCTTCCGAAGTTTGATTTTCTAGTTTGCCCACAAAATCGATTGTAATGAAGAAAACTACAGGTAATTATAAAAAATAAGCTCTTTAAGCTTTAAAATACATTTGGTTCTTTGTATTCCAGAGAATAATGGAAGTTTTGCAGTCGTCGAAACGGTGATAAACGGAAAAAAAATATTTCTACCGTTTCTCAGTGGTGGGTCATGGGAAAATTCCTCATGAGGCCTGACAAAAATGCGAGAGCTCTGATCAAAGATCATTCTTCGATTCCCTTCTCTAAATGGCACAAGGTTCCATGCTATTTGAAAAGAAAGTCTATAAGGACTTTCGCAGAAGCTGAGGCTGAGGCAGCGGAAATATCAGGTCACACTGATTCCGACTCACATCAGCAGCCACCTCCGAAAATTTTTCGCACGAAAGGTGCTGCTAAACAAGGATCAAATCCAGATGTGGATTTTAATGAGATGATGATTAATCAAGGTTATTATGTGTACTATGTTGTTTTTAAATCAAATTAACAAATAGTTTGGAGCACAGTGCCATTAAACGAATTTCCGGAACCAGCACCGGAACCAATGTACTCAATGGTCCTAGCCAAGGTCTTGGTGAAATTGTTCTTAATGTGGAAGAGGTAAGAAGTGAAAATACATTTCGTCGTCAAATTGGGTTGCTTCCATCTTATTATCATTTCTATCGTAACTTTTTAAAAGGGCCAATCTAGCATTGAGAGGGTCTCTTTGTTATAATAAATCTTTAAGCCACATTAACCTCTGTTGCGTGTTTTGTATGAAACGCTAGCCAAGGCCATCGTCTTTCGAGAAAAAAATCTAAATAGCTTTAGCATTGCACCGCGTACTCGAGAAAAAGGACAATCTTTTATTGCTACATAATTCCTTTCTCGCTGCACTTTAATTATTTTGCTTACAACATTATGCTGCTACCTACTTCCCAGAATCTACCATTTTTCAGTAATACTTCAATCGATTGATGAGTTCCAGAGAGTAAAAAGGTCATGATAATTCCTCAAAATATCAACAAAATTGCAGTGGGTGTAAATTCGGTGGCATTATGTTGTAGGTGACACGATTATAGATGGTTTATGAATTAAGTTAGCATTTCTTGATAATTTTCTTTTCAAAAGGTAGCTGCAGTTGTATCGTTGCTAATTTATTTTCAATCTGTTTTTCTGACTAATATCACACATATTAAATTTTCATTGAAATTATTTTTTCAGTTTGGCTTGTATCTTCAACTAAACTAGACGTGCGTGTCGCTTTAGTTTTTTGCAAGTGATTTTAATTGTTTTACCTTGTTTGTAAGCGTACTTAGTGAGTGTTTCTTACGGGGTATTTAGAGAAGATACCACTGATTGTTTTCGTGTCCACGGGATACCGCATAAACCACGCAAAACGAAAGTTGTACGCGTTTCGATAAACGAAAAAATGCCCCCTTGAGCCGGCTAAACGGCAAGGGGGCCTGTGTTGTGCATCAAATAAAAATTGATGACACTCATCTAGTGGCCTAAATCGGTGCAAACTTAGCAAAAAGTTACCTCTTTGACCGAGTTTAACCCCAAAAAGTGTGTGTGCCAACCGTTGCCGTTTCTGGCGAAGAAAGATTTTATTTCTGCAAGCCAGAAGTACGTAGCCGGGGCAAAGCCGGCAGCTATATCTAGTGACAGTGCTTCATACCACCACTCCTCTGGTGACGACCGTGATAAGTTATACCGCTCCCCGGGTCGGGAGATAGTGGAAGATTGAATTTAGTGTGAAATGACCAGTTCGTTCCCCTGGTGATAGCTTCTTCGGAGTAGCTCATCCCCTCCCCGCGGACCCCCCCCCTCCCTCACACCCCTCGCCATCAAACTCAAAACTCAAAAACCGGCAAGTGACTTTTCGAGTGATTGTTCGTGTGTAAGCCGCTGTTTATTTTTTCAACGAGGAGCATCAAAAAGCGCAGGTTAGTTGGTGGTGGCGGTAGTTTTTTGAGCCGCCATGGCGGCGAGTTCTTCTGGACCACCCCCACACCTTAGGGGGATGATTCCACGAGTATTTCCAATTTAGGTAGGGTTGATGGCACGTTCGTTGGCGCGACTCTGCCGACATTCATGGACCCGGAAGGAATGTATGGAGAACTACATCTGCTGAGAATTTCAGGAGTCAATGGCCCTTTACCTAACAGGCCATTCCATATTAGGCGATCCGTGGAGAAGTACGTCGGTGGCAAAATAGAAGGTGCCTTTTCCGAGGCTAACAAGGCAAAATATGCACTAAAGGTGAGGAACCTACGGTAGTTCAACCAGTTGCTGACCATGAAGAGTCTCAACGATGGAACAGCGGTCACGGTTACTGAAACCCGACCCTGAATTCAGTTAGGTGCGTCGTCAGCTGTCGAGATGTCATTGATATGCCCGATGATGAGTTTCTTGAAGAACTCAAAGAGCAGGGAATAAAAGAAGTTAGAAGAATCACCCGAAAGAACGGACAGACTCGTGAAAACACACCGGCGATTGTGCTTACATGTCGCGGTACAAATCGACCGGAAGTAATCAAATTTGGCTATGTTCGTTGCCGGACGCGACCGTATTACCCGAGCCCCATGCAGTGCTTTAACTGCTGGTTATTCGGGCACACTAAGTTGCGCTGTCAGGCCAAGTCGGCAATTTGTGGGACTTGTTCCAAAGATCACCCGATGACTGAGAACAAGGAATGCAGTCTTGACCAGTTTTGTAAGACGTGCAACAGTAATGAACACCGGATATCTAGCCGTTCTTGCCCCTCTGGCAATTTGAGAATTCCATTCAACGAGTGAAAGTTGACCAAGGCATCTCATACCCAGAAGCCCGTAGAATAGTTTAACAGAATCGTAGTGGGAAATCATTCGTCAAAGTTGTAGGGCCTCCTTCCAATGATGCACTCCAACAGACAAATGAAAGAATCGACCAGCAAACTGCTGTTCTTGCTTCGAAAGACGTGGAAATTGCCAATCTCCGCGCAGTTCTTGCAACCCGGCCAACTCCTCCGGCGTCCATCTCTCACGAGATCGAATCCCTGAAAGCAGTCGTCGCCAGTCAAGCGAAGCAAATTCAACTATTAACGGACCAAATCTCTGTCTTCCTGAAGGCTGTAATGCCGGCTGCCAACATATCCGTTTCGACCGCCTCATCAACAACAACCTCTGTGACACCAACTATCCATTCTGTATTAGCAACCTCTGTGCATCAACCACTGCCCGTAACAGCAACCCCAGTACCACCTTCCAATGCCTCCAATTCTCCTAAAGCCGCTACCACCGACGTATCCGCGTAGTGACCAAATTAGAACTAACAAACCAACAAAACGATACGCTACTGGAAACCGTTTTTACTGATTCCGACAATACTCCTGCGGAACTCAGTCTAAACGATGAGTTCTTCCAAAATGTACGTATAACAAATCACCTGGAGGCTCTATATGTGCAAAAATTCACTTATAGATGTTGCGAAACGGCCTTCTACGTACAAAAGTGGAGGCGATATGCTGCATATATTATGTGATGAGAATAACATATAATGCGAGTGTATAAATATTCTACCGAACTAACCTGCAATATTATGCGACTTAACTTATGATAACAAATGATGATTTGACAGCTGCTACGGATTGATCCGACATACTTTGTACGTGTGTACGGGACGAAACAAAATGTACAAATGAACTCAGAAAAGAAGTGTTTTATGCGAGGAAACTCATCAATCTGACGAGTTTATCCACGGTGTTTAGCGAGTTTGATGTAATTAGTACGTATAAACGAGTAGTAACGTGAACTTTCATGCGATTTCTGGTTGTCTGGGTCTCCCCTCGAGCCGAAAAATCCGTGCTTTCGCCACATACTCCTAAAACTACCCTTTCTAGGAGTGCGGCCCCTGGAGCTGCTAAGATAAACTCCAATTCGATGAAGACGCGGAATAAGCGAACTATAAGCACGCTATCTCGCAACGATCTCACAACAGCAGAAAAAATCCAAATTTAAAAGCCCCTCGGATAGCTTAGCGACCATTCCCAAGCCACGGTAAGACCATCAACCCTACTTCCTTTTCACACCGCCGCCCCAACTAAACAAGATAACCATCCATACCTCGCCGTCCCGTCACGAGTCCTCCAACGAACAGCGCAGCGCAGAACAAATGGTTTCAGGTCGTCGGGGCGCCGGCGAACCGGAAGCCTTGCCGGGTCGACCCCGGCATCTGGCCGACCGCAATAGTCTGTTCATTTTCCCTGACAATCGGGGCGCCAGCGTACCGGAAGTTTTACCCCAACCGGAATCGCTGGGCCGACTTCGGCGTCTTGGAAGTGATTCAGATGAAGAGCTCCAGCAAAACAATCACCGCTGCCCGGCTATATCCCCTGGTGGCCGAGGCCCCGTTAGTACGGACGTCTCCCACACCGGAACTGACGGACAACCCTCGGCGCTGGGGGGAGACCTGGAAGAGGGAAGTCTGGCACCTACGCCTGCAACCCTGGACGACGTGGGAAGTCAAGACTTGCAAGCAATAGGGACGCGCCGGGCTCTACCCGCTACCCCTATGGACGACGTGGGAAGTGAAGCTATATTAACGCAAGGAATCGTCCAATCACTCAGCCCAACAACCAGTCCTATCCGGATGACAGAACAGGTCTACTATCGCCTCTTGCCAACCCTTTTTTTTTTCCCGCCGTCGGGACACCCCTGCATCTGGTGGGTTCAACTCCTGGACCTGCCTTATGTGGGGCTCTGTCTTGTTCGAGCAACGACAACATCCGTCACCAAACTCCATACGCCAATAGAAGCAACTCCATTACCAGCATTACCAAAGCCGG